>NW_026735604.1:0-114590 GCF_949786415.1 Peromyscus eremicus | reverse complement strand
ATTTGCACTATGTATGGCAATGGGAGCGCAATAGTGACTTTCCTTACCAGAAAACAACTCTTGCTCGTAGGACCAGAAACTGCATGTGATTCAACTCCATTTAGTGAGCTTGCTCAGAACAAAAGAACTGTGCTTCCTACACACAGACCATATCTAGTTCAACTCTGCTTAGGGAACTGACAGTACAGTAGCTCCTATTCAGTCCAATACACTGAAAAGAGCACTGCTGTGGGATGTATGGCAAATGTGTTGCTAATTAAACAATAAAACACTGATTGGCCGTTGGCTAGGCAGGAAGTCTAGGCGGGGCAAGGAGGAGAATAAAGCAGGGAAGTGGAAGGCTGAGAGAGACACAGCCTGCCGCCATCAGGACAAGGAAGATGTAAGGTACCAGTAAGCCATGAGCCATGTGGCAAAGTAAAAATTAATAGAAATCTGCTAAATATAAGAGTAAGAACTAGACAATAACAGGCCTTAGCTAATGGCCAAGCAGTTTAAATAATGTAAGAGTCTTTGTGTTTATTTTATAAGTGGGCTCTGAGACTGGCGGGACTTGGTGGTGGGAGCTGGAGAGAAATTCTCCAGCAACAAATGGCGTCCAATGTGTTGGCAAGAGTTTCCACCTAAAAACTGAGAAAAAAGATTCTAAAACGGAGCTAAAAACAGCTCCTAGTTGTCTCTTTCAAGCTAGTGGCAGCCTGTGTGTTTGAGCTACTATGGCGGGTTCCTGGCGTGCATGCTTGACCTGCAGTATGGCGGGAATGAGGGCTCTGCAAGTGGCACATTAAGCTGTGTGGTGGATTTAGCCTTTGCTAGTACAAAACAAAAGAAAACAAAAAAAAAGAGATTTCTGGGCTACACGCTGCTTTGATAGAAGCAGAGACCCACTATTTCTGAGAGTTGATGGCTCCCAGAGCTTGCGGAAAACGTAGCCCTGTTGGGAAGCCGAGGTGGGCGGAGCCAGCAGCCACAGCTGCTGCAGTTTAAAGCAATAGATTCACTATAAGACAGATTCAGATGTAATAGTTTACAATGTGTGTAAAAGATACGTAGGCTTGAAAGAGACAAAAAAGGTGATATATAGAGTTATAGAAACAAATACATAGTTTTAAAAAATAAAGTCATTAAAGAGACAGTAAAGGTAGTATAAAAAATAAGCCACGTAAAAATGGATATTACACAGAGAATCTGGATTGTGTTGTCGTTGGGAATTTTAACTGCAGAAAAACATTTGATTGTAAAAGCTGTAGAGTTATGCCAAAATGTATATTTTAAAGATACCTTGACTTCAAAATTTGGATGTAAGGATATGTTGCTTTGGAAAAGAGTCTCTTTTGTTTCCACAGAAAGCCAGAGTCTATGGATTTGTTCAAGATTAAGATACATCAGGTTTGACCAGCCAAGACCCCCTGAAGGTCTCCTATGACACCATGGCCCAGATGATCCAACATCCAGAATGGTTTAAAGGCATCTGGCTCAGACGATACAGCCTCATGGACTATTCCATAATTCTAAATTTTTTTTTGTTTCCCCACAAGATACAGCGCCCCCTTCCAGCAGGAAGTAGTAAGAGAAGCTACGCCCAAATTCCCAAATTATATGTAATTTTACTTTGTTAAGGTTAAAACCTTACTTTTTTAAAAAAAAAAAAGGGGGAAGTGGTGTGGGATGTATGGCAAATGTGTTGCTAATTAATCAATAAAACACTGATTGGCCGTTGGCTAGGCAGGAAGTGTAGGCGGGGGAAAGGAGGAGAATAAAGCGGGGAAGTGGAAGGCTGAGAGAGAGACACTGCCAGCTGCCATCAGGACAAGGAAGATGTAAGGTACCAGTAAGCCATGAGCCATGTGGCAAAGTAAAGATTAATAGAAATGGGCTAAATATAAGAGTAAGAGCTAGACAATAACAGGCCTGAGCTAATGGCCAAGCAGTTTAAATAAAGTAAGAGTCTGTGTGTTTATTTTATAAGTGGGCTCTGAGACTGGCGGGACTTGGTGGTGGGTGCTGGAGAGAAATTCTCCAGCAACAGAGCACTCTTCTACTCTACTGTGTTTCCTATGGGGTCCAAACAGCGAGCTTGCTCAGAACAAAAGAACTGTGCTTCCTACACACATGGACCATATCTAGTTCAACTCTGCTTAGGAAACTGACAAGAATAGTATCTCCTATTCAGTCCAATACACTGTAATTGCTGGGAACAGACGCGAGTGCTATTAGCACTGTGTATGGAATTTGGAGCGCAATAGTGACTCTTCTTACCAGAAAACAACTCTTGCTCGTAGGAACAAAAACTGCCTGTGACTCAACTCCATTTATGACTGGGAAACAAACGGTAGCTCGCCTTACAAGAAACACACTCTGCTTTAGAGAAAAGAGCACTCTTCTACTCTACTGTGTTTCCTATAGGGCCAGAACAGTGAGCTTGCTCAGAACAAGAGAACTGTGCTTCCTACACACACGGGCCATATCTCGTTCAACTCTGCTTAGGAAACTGACAAGAACAGTAGCTCCACTTCAGTCCAATACACTGTACTTGCTGGGAACAGACGCGAGTGCTATTTGCACTGTGTATGGCAGTGGGAACACAATAGTGACTCTTCTTACGAGAAAAGAACTCTTGCTCGTAGGACCAGAAACTGCATGGGATTCAACTCCATTTAGGACTGGGAAACAAATGCTAGCTCGCCTTACAAGAAACACACTCTGCTTTTGAGAAAAGAGCACTCTTCTACTCTACTGTGTTTCCTATGGGGTCCAAACAGTGAGTTTGCTCAGAACAAAAGAACTGTGCTTCCTACACACATCGACCATATCTAGTTCAACTCTGCTTTGGAAACTGACAAGAAGAGAAGCTGCTCTTCAGTCCAATACACTGTACTTGCTGGGAACAGACGCGAGTGCTATTTTACTGTGTATGGCAATGGGAGCACAATAGTGACTTCCTTACCAAAAAACAACTCTTGCTCGTAGGACCAGTAACTGCATGTGATTTAACTCCATTTAGGACTGGGAAACAAACGCTAGCTCGCCTTACAAGAAACAAACTCTGCTTTTGAGAAAAGAGCACTCTTCTACTCTACTGTGTTTCCTATGTGGTCCGAACAGTGAGCTTGCTCAGAACAAAAAAACTGTGCTTCCTCCACACATGGCCATATCTAGTTCAATTCTGCTTAGGAACCTGACATGAACAGTAGATCCTCTTCAGTCCAATACACTGTACTTGCTGGGAACAGACAACAGTGCTATTTGTCCTGTGTATGGCAATGGCAGCACAATAGTGCCTCTTCTTACGAGAAAAGATCTCTTGCTCGTAGGACCAGAAACTGCATGGGATTCAACTCCATTTAGGACTGGGAAACAAACGCTAGCTCGCCTTACAAGAAACACACTCTGCTTTTGAGAAAAGAGCACTCTTCTAATCTAAAGTGTTTCCTATAGGGCCAGAACAGTGAGCTTGCTGAGAACAAAAGAACTGTGCTTCCTACACACACGTGCCATATCTAGTTCAACTCTGCTTAGGAAACTAACAAGAACATTAGCTCCTCTTCGGTCCCATACACTGTAATAGCTGGGAACACACGCGAGTGCTATTTGCACTGTGTATGTCAATGAGAGCGCAATAGTGACTTTCCTTACCAGAAAACTACTCTTGCTCGTAGGACCAGAAACTGCATGTGATTCAACTCCATTTAGGACTGGGAAACAAATGCTAGCTCGCCTTACATGAAACACACTCTGCTTTTGAGAAAAGAGCACTCTTCTACTCTACTGTGTTTCCTATGGGGTCCGAACAGTGAGCTTGCTCAGAACAAAAGAACTGTGCTTCCTACACACGGACCATATCTAGTTCAACTCTGCTTAGGGAACTGACAGTACAGTAGCTCCTATTCAGTCCAATACACTGTACTTCCTGGGAACAGACGCGAGTGCTATTTGTAATGTGTATGGCAATGGGAGCGCAATAGTGACTTTCCTTACCAGAAAACAACTCTTGCTTGTAGGACCAGAAACTGCATGTGATTCAACTCCATTTAGGACTAGGAAACAAACGCTAGCTCGCCTTACAAGAAACACACTCTGCTTTTGAGAAAAGAGCACTGCTGTGGGATGTATGGCAAATGTTTTGCTAATTAAACAATAAAACACTGATTGGCCGTTGGCTAGGCAGGAAGTGAAGGCGGGGCAAGGAGGAGAATAAAGCAGGGAAGTGGAAGGCTGAGAGAGAGACACAGCCTGCCGCCATCAGGACAAGGAAGATGTAAGGTACCAGTAAGCCATGAGCCATGTGGCAAAGTAAAAATTAATAGAAATCTGCTAAATATAAGAGTAAGAGCTAGACAATAACAGGCCTTAGCTAATGGCCAAGCAGTTTAAATAATGTAAGAGTCTTTGTGTTTATTTTATAAGTGGGCTCTGAGACTGGCGGGACTTGGTGGTGGGAGCTGGAGAGAAATTCTCCAGCAACAAATGGCGTCCAATGTGTTGGCAAGAGTTTCCACCTAAAAACTGAGAAAAAAGATTCTAAAACGGAGCTAAAAACAGCTCCTAGTTGTCTCTTTCAAGCTAGTGGCAGCCTGCGTGTTTGAGCTACTATGGCGGGTTCCTGGCGTGCATGCTTGACCTGCAGTATGGCGGGAATGAGGGCTCTGCAAGTGGCACATTAAGCTGTGTGGTGGATTTAGCCTTTGCTAGTACAAAACAAAAGAAAACAAAAAAAAAAGAGATTTCTGGGCTACACGCTGCTTTGATAGAAGCAGAGACCCACTATTTCTGAGAGTTGATGGCTCCCAGAGCTGGCGGAAAACGTAGCCCTGTTGGGAAGCTGAGGTGGGCGGAGCCAGCAGCCACAGCTGCTGCAATTTAAAGCAATAGATTCACTATAAGACAGATTCAGATGTAATAGTTTACAATGTGTGTAAAAGATACGTAGGCTTGAAAGAGACAAAAAAGGTGATATATAGAGTTATAGAAACAAATACATAGTTTTAAAAAATAAAGTCATTAAAGAGACAGTAAAGGTAGTATAAAAAATAAGCCACGTAAAAATGGATATTACACAGAGAATCTGGATTGTGTTGTCGTTGGGACTTTTAACTGCAGAAAAACATTTGATTGTAAAAGCTGTAGAGTTATGCCAAAATGTATATTTTAAAGATACCTTGATTTCAAAATTTGGATGTAAGGATATGTTGCTTTGGAAAAGAGTCTCTTTTGTTTCCACAGAAAGCCAGAGGCTATGGATTTGTTCAAGATTAAGATACATCAGGTTTGACCAGCCAAGACCCCGTGAAGGTCTCCTATGACACCATGGCCCAGATGATCCAACATCCAGAATGGTTTAAAGGCATCTGGCTCAGACGATACAGCCTCATGGACTATTCCATAATTCTAATTTTTTTTTGTTTCCCCACAAGATACAGCGCCCCCTTCCAGCAGGAAGTAGTAAGAGAAGCTACGCCCAAATTCCCAAATTATATGTAATTTTACTTTGTTAAGGTTAAAACCTTACTTTTTGAAAAAAAAAAAGGGGGGAAGTGGTGTGGGATGTATGGCAAATGTGTTGCTAATTAATCAATAAAACACTGATTGGCCGTTGGCTAGGCAGGAAGTGTAGGCGGGGGAAAGGAGGAGAATAAAGCGGGGAAGTGGAAGGCTGAGAGAGGGACACTGCCAGCCGCCATCAGGACAAGGAAGATGTAAGGTACCAGTAAGCCATGAGCCATGTGGCAAAGTAAAGATTAATAGAAATGGGCTAAATATAAGAGTAAGAGCTAGACAATAACAGGCCTGAGCTAATGGCCAAGCAGTTTAAATAAAGTAAGAGTCTGTGTGTTTATTTTATAAGTGGGCTCTGAGACTGGCGGGACTTGGTGGTGGGAGCTGGAGAGAAATTCTCCAGCAACAGAGCACTCTTCTACTCTACTGTGTTTCCTATGGGGTCCAAACAGCGAGCTTGCTCAGAACAGAAGAACTGTGCTTCCTACACACATGGACCATATCTAGTTCAACTCTGCTTAGGAAACTGACAAGAAAAGTATCTCCTATTCAATCCAATACACTGTAATTGCTGGGAACAGATGCGAGTGCTATTTGCACTGTTTATGGCAAAGGGAGAAAAATAGTGACTTTCTTTTCCAGAAAACATCCCTTGTTGGTTGGACCAGAAACTGCATGTGATTCAACTCCATTTTGGACTGGGAAACACACGCTAGCTCGTCTTACAAGAAACACATTCTGCTTTTGAGAAAAGAGCACTCTTCTATTCTACTGTATTTCCTATGGGGTCCGAAGAGTGAGCTTGCTCAGAACAAAAGAACTGTGTTTCCTACACACACAGGCCATATCTCGTTCAACTCTCCTTAGGAACCTGACAAGAACAGTAGATCCTCTTCAGTCCAATACACTGTACATGCTGGGAACCGACGCCAGTGCTATTTGCCCTATGTATGACAATTGGAGCGCAATAGTGACTCTTCTTGCCAGAAAACAACTCTTGCTCGTAGGACCAGAAACTGCATGTGATTCAACTCCATTTAGGACTGGGAAACAAACGCTAGCTCGCCTTACAAAAACACACTCTGCTTTTGAGAAAAGAGCACTCTTCTACTCTACTGTGTTTCCAATGGGGTCCAAACAGTGAGCTTGCTCAGAACAAAAGAACTGTGCCTCCTACACAGGGATCATATCTGGTTCAACTCTGCTGAGGAAACTGACAAGAACAGTAGCTCCTAATCAGTCCAATACACTGAACTTGAAGGGAACAGACGGGAGTACTATTTGCACTGTTTATGGCAATTGGAGCGCAATAGTGTCTCTTCTTACCAGAAAACAAATCTTTCTCATAGGACCAAAAACTTCATGTGACTCAACTCCATTTAGGACTGGGAAACAAACGCGAGCTCACCTTACAAGAAAAACACTCTGCTTTAGAGAAAAGAGCACTCTTCTACTCTACTGTGTTTCCTATGGGGTCCAAAGAGTGAGCTTGCTCAGAAAAAAAGAACTGTGCTTCCTACACACATGGACCATATCTAGTTCAACTCTGCTTAGGAAACTGACAAGAACAGTAGCTCCTATTCAGTCCAATACACTGTACTTGCTGGGAACAGAAAACAGTGCTACTTGTCCTGTGTATGGCAATGGCAGCACAATAGTGACTCTTCTTACGAGAAAAGATCTCTTGCTCTTAGGACCAGAAACTGCATGGGATTCAACTCCATTTAGGACTGGGAAACAAACGCTAGCTCGCCTTACAAGAAACACACTCTGCTTTTGAGAAAAGAGCACTCTTCTACTCTAAAGTGTTTCCTATAGGGCCAGCACAGTGAGCTTGCTGAGAACAAAAGAACTGTGTTCCTACACACACGGGCCATATCTAGTTCAACTCTGCTTAGGAAACTGACAAGAACAGTAGCTCCTATTCAGTCCAATACACTGTACTTGCTGGGAACAGACGCGAGTGCTATTTGCACTGTGTATGGCAGTGGGAACACAATAGTGACTTTCCTTACCAGAAAACAACTCTTGCTCGTAGGACCAGAAACTGCATGGGATTCAACTCCATTTAGGACTGGGAAACAAACGCTAGCTCGCCTTACAAGAAACACACTCTGCTTTTGAGAAAAGAGCACTCTTCTACTCTACTGTGTTTCCTATAGGGAAAGAACAGTGAGCTTGCTCAGAACAAAGAACTGTGCTTCCTACACACATGGCCGTATCTAGTTCAATTCTGCTTAGGAACCTGACAAGAACAGTAGATCCTCTTCAGTCCAATACACGGTACATGCTGGGAACAGACGCCAGTGCTATTTGCCCTGTGTAAAACAATGGGAGCAAAATAGTGACTCTTCTTACCAGAAAAAAACTCTTGCTCGTAGGACCAGAAACTGCATGTGATTCAACTCAATTTAGGACTGGGAAACAAATGCTAGCTTGCCTTACAAGAAACAAACTCTGCTTCTGAGAAAAGAGCACTCTTCTACTCTTCTGTGTTTCCTACAGGGCCAGAACAGTGAGCTTGCTCAGAACAAAAGAACTGTGCTTTCTACACACACGGGCCATATCTAGTTCAACTCTGCTTAGGAAACTGACAAGAACAGTAGCTCCTCTTCAGTCCAATACACTGTACTTGCTGGGAACAGACGTGAGTGCTATTTGCACTGTTTATGGCAAAGGGAGAAAAATAGTGATTTTCCTTCCCAGAAAACATCCCTTGTTGGTTGGACCAGAAACTGCATGTGATTCAACTCCATTTTGGACTGGGAAACACACGCTAGCTCGTCTTACAAGAAACACATTCTGCTTTTGAGAAAAGAGCACTCTTCTATTCTACTGTATTTCCTATGGGGTCTGAAGAGTGAGCTTGCTCAGAACAAAAGAACTGTGTTTCCTACACACACGGGCCATATCTAGTTCAACTCTGGTTAGGAAACTGACAAGAGCAGTAGCTCCTCTTCAGTCCAATACACTGTACTTGCTGGGAACAGACGCGAGTGCTATTTGCAGTGTGTATGGCAAAAGGAGCACAATAGTGACTTTCCTTTCCAGAAAACAACTCTTGCTCGTAGGACCAGAAACTGCATGTGATTCAACTCCATTTAGGACTGGGAAACAAACACAAGCTCGCCTTACAAGAAACACACTCTGCTTTTGAGGAAAGAGCACTCTTCTACTCTACTGTGTTTCCTATAGGCCAGAAGAGTGAGCTTGCTCAGAACAAAAGAACTGTGCTTCCTACACACACGGGCCATATCTAGTTCAACTCTGCTTAGGAAACTGACAAGAACTGTAGATCCTCTTCAGTCCAATACACTTTACATGCTGGGAACAGACGCCAGTGCTATTTGCCCTGTGTATGACAATGGGAGCGCAACAGTTACTCTTCTTACCAGAAAACAACTCTTGCTCATAGGACCAGAAACTGCATGTGATTGAACTCCATTTAGGACTGGGAAACAATCGCTAGCTCGCCTTACGAGAAACACATTCTGCTTTTGAGAAAAGAGCACTCTTCTACTCTACTGTGTTTCCTACAGGGCCAGTGAGTGAGCTTGCTCAGAACAAAAGAAGTGTACTTATTGCACACATGGGCCATATCTAGTTCAACTTTGCTTAGGAAACTGACAAGAACAGTAGATCCTCTTAGTCCAATACACTGTACATCCTGGGAACAGACGCGAGTCCTATTTGCCCTGTGTATGGCAATGGGAACACAATAGTGACTCTTCTTACTAGAAAACAACTCTTGCTTGTAGGACCAGAAACTGCATGTGATTCAACTCCATTTAGGACTGGGAAACAAAAGCTAGCTTGCCTTACAAGAAACACACTCTGCTTTTGAGAAAAGAGCACTCTTCTACTCTACTGTGTTTCCTATGGGGTCCGAACAGTGAGCTTGCTCAGAACAAAAGAACTGTGCTTCCTACACACACGGGCCATATCTAGTTCAACTCTGCTTAGGAAACTGACAAGAAAAGTAGCTCCTCTTCTGTCCAATACACTGTACTTGCAAAGAACAGTAGCAAGTGTTGTTTGCACTGTGTATGGCAGTAGCATCGCAAAAGTGACTCTTCTTACCAGAAAACAACTCTTGCTCATAGGACAAGAACCTCCATGTTATTCAACTCCATTTAGGACTGGGAAACAAACGCTAGCTCACCTTACAAGAAACACAATCTGCTTTTGAGAAATGAGCACTCTTCTACTCTACTGTGTTTCCTATAGGGCCAGAACAGTGAGCTTGCTCAGAACAAAAGAACTGTGCTTCCTACACACACGGGCTATATCTAGTTCAACTCTGCTTAGGAAACTGACAAGAACAGTAGCTCCTCTTCAGTCCAATACACTGTACTTGCTGGGAGCAGACGCGAGTGCTATTTGCACTGTGTATGGCAAAGGGAGCGAAATAGTGACTCTTCTTACCAGAAAACAACTCTTGCTCGTAGGACCAGAAACTGCATGGGATTCAACTCCATTTCTGACTGGGAAACAAACACTAGCTCGCCTTACAAGAAACACACTCTGCTTTTGAGAAAAGAGCACTCTTCTACTCTACAGTGTTTCCTATGGGATCCGAACAGTGAGCTTGCTGAGAACAAAAGAACTGTGCTTCCTACACACACGGGCCATATCTAGTTCAATTCTGCTTAGGAAATTGACAAGAACAGTAGCTCATCTTCAGTCCAATACACTGTACTTGCTGCGAACACACATGAGTGCTATTTGCACTGTGTATGGAAATGGGAGCGCAATAGTGACTCTTCTTACCAGAAAACAACTCTTGCTCGTAGGACCAAAAACTGCTTGTGATTCAACTCCATTTTGGACTGGGAAACAAACACTATCTCGCCTTACAAGAAACACACTCTGCTTTTGAGAAAAGATATATCTTCTACTCTACTGTGTTTCCTATATTGCAAGAACAGTGAGTTTTCTCAGAACAAAAGAACTGTGCTTCCTACAGAAACGGGCCATATCTAGTTCAACTCTGCTTAGGAAAATGACAAGAACAGTAGCTCCTCTTCAGTCCAATACATTGTACTTGCTGGGAACAGACGCGAGTGCTATTTGCAGTGTATGTGGCAATTGGAGCACAATACTGAATCTTCTTACCAGAAAACAACTCTTGCTCTTAGGACCAGAAACTGCATGGGATTCAACTCCATTTCGGACTTGGAAACAAACGCTAGCTCGCCTTACAAGAAACACACTCTGTTTTTGAGAAAAGAGCACTCTTCTACTCTACTGTGTTTCCTATGGGGTCTGATCAGTGAGCTTGCTCAGAAAAAAAGAACTGTGCTTCCTACACAAACGGCATTATCTAGTTCAATTCTGCTCGGGAAACTGACAAGAACAGTAGATCCTCTACAGTCCAATACACTGTACATGCTGGGAATAGACGCCAGTGCTATTTGCCCTGTGTTTGACAATGGGAGCGCAACAGTGACTCTTCTTACCAGAAAACAACTCTTGCTCATAGGACCAGAAACTGCATGTGATTCAACTCCATTTAGGACTGGGAAACAAACGCTAGCTCGCCTTACAAGAAACATACTCTCCTTTTGAGAAAAGAGCACTCTTCTATTGTACTGTGTTTCCTATAGGGCCAGAATAGTGAGCTTGCTCAGAACAAAAGAACTGTGCTTCCTACACACACGGGCTATATCTAGTTCAACTCTGCTTTGGAAACTGACAAGATCAGAAGCTGCTCTTCAGTCCAATACACTGTACTTGCTGGGAACAGACGCGAGTGCTCTTTGCACTGTGTATGGCAATGGGAGCACAATAGTGACTTCCTTACCAAAAAACAACTCTTGCTCGTAGGACCAGTAACTGCATGTGATTTAACTCCATTTAGGACTGGGAAACAAACGCGAGCTCACCTTACAAGAAGAACACTCTGCTTTAGAGAAAAGAGCACTCTTCTACTCTACTGTGTTTCCTATGTGGTCCAAACAGTGAACTTGCTCAGAACAATAAAAATGTGCTTCCTCCACACACGGCCATATCTAGTTCAATTCTGCTTAGGAACCTGACATGAACAGTAGATCCTCTTCCGTCCAATACACTGTACTTGCTGGGAACAGACAACAGTGCTATTTGTCCTGTGTATGGCAATGGCAGCACAATAGTGACTCTTCTTACGAGAAAAGATCTCTTGCTCGTAGGACCAGAAACTGCATGGGTTGCAACTCCATTTAGGACTGGGAAACAAAAGCTAGCTTGCCTTACAAGAAACACAATCTGCTTTTGAGAAAAGAGCACTCTTCTACTCTAAAGTGTTTCCTATAGGGCCAGAACAGTGAGCTTGCTGAGAACAAAAGAACTGTGCTTCCTACACACACGGGCCATATCTAGTTCAACTCTGCTTAGGAAACTAACAAGAACAGTAGCTCCTCTTCAGTCCGATACACTGTAATAGCTGGGAACACACGCGAGTGCTATTTGCACTGTGTATGTCAATGAGAGCGCAATAGTGACTTTCCTGACCAGAAAACAACTCTTGCTCATAGGACCAGAAACTGCATGTGATTCAACTCCATTTAGGACTGGGAAACAAATGCTAGCTCGCCTTACATGAAACACACACTGCTTTTGAGAAAAGAGCACTCTTCTACTCTACTGTGTTTCCTATGGGATCCAAAAAGTGAGCTTGCTCAGAACAAAAGAACTGTGCTTCCTACACACACGGGCCATATCTAGTTCAACTCTGCTTAGGAAACTGACATGAACAGTAGATCCTCTTCAGTCCAATACACTGTACTTGCTGGGAACAGATGCAAGTGCTATTTGCACTGTGTATGGCAAAGGGAGCGCAATAGTGACTCTTCTTACAAGAAAAAAACTCTTGCTCGTAGGACCAAAAACTGCATGTGTCTCAACTCTATTTAGGACTGGGAAAGAAACGCTAGCTCGCCTTACAAGAAACACACTCTGCTTTTGAGAAAAGAGCACTCTTCTAATATACTGTGTTTCCTACAGGGAAAGAACAGTGAGCTTGCTCAGAACAAAGAACTGTGCTTCCTACACACATGGCCGTATCTAGTTCAATTCTGCTTAGGAACCTCACAAGAACAGTAGATCCTCTTCAGTCCAATGCACTGTACATGCTGGGAACAGACGCCAGTGCTATTTGCCCTGTGTAAAACAATGGGAGCACAATAGTGAATCTTCTTACCAGAAAACAACTCTCGCTCGTAGGAACAGAAACTGCATGTGATTCAACTCCATATAGGACTGGGAAACAAACGCTAGCTCGCCTTACAAGAAACACACTCTGCTTTTGAAAAAAGAGCACTCTTCTACTCTACTGTGTTTCCTATATGGTCCGAACAGTGAGCTTGCTCAGAACAAAAAAACTGTGCTTCCTCCACACACGGCCATATATAGTTCAATTCTGCTTAGGAACCTGACATGAACAGTAGATCCTCTTCAGTCCAATACACTGTACTTGCTGGGAACAGACAACAGTGCTATTTGTCCTCTGTATGGCAATGGCAGCACAATAGTGACTCTTCTTACGAGAAAAGAACTCTTGCTCGTAGGACCAGAAACTGCATGGGATTCAACTCCATTTAGGACTGGGAAACAAATGCTAGCTCGCCTTACAAGAAACACACTCTGCTTTTGAGAAAAGAGCACTCTTCTACTCTACTGTGATTCCTATGGGGTCCAAACAGTGAGTTTGCTCAGAACAAAAGAACTGTGCTTCCTACACACATCGACCATATCTAGTTCAACTCTGCTTTGGAAACTGACAAGAAGAGAAGCTGCTCTTCAGTCCAATACACTGTACTTGCTGGGAACAGACGCGAGTGCTATTTTACTGTGTATGGCAATGGGAGCACAATAGTGACTTCCTTACCAAAAAACAACTCTTGCTCGTAGGACCAGTAACTGCATGTGATTTAACTCCATTTAGGACTGGGAAACAAACGCTAGCTCGCCTTACAAGAAACAAACTCTGCTTTTGAGAAAAGAGCACTCTTCTACTCTACTGTGTTTCCTATGTGGTCCGAACAGTGAGCTTGCTCAGAACAAAAAAAACTGTGCTTCCTCCACACACGGCCATATCTAGTTCAATTCTGCTTAGGAACCTGACATGAACAGTAGATCCTCTTCAGTCAAATACACTGTACTTGCTGGGAACAGACAACAGTGCTATTTGTCCTGTGAATGGCAATGGCAGCACAATAGTGCCTCTTCGTACGAGAAAAGATCTCTTGCTCGTAGGACCAGAAACTGCATGGGATTCAACTCCATTTAGGACTGGGAAACAAACGCTAGCTCGCCTTACAAGAAACACACTCTGCTTTTGAGAAAAGAGCACTCTTCTAATCTAAAGTGTTTCCTATAGGGCCAGAACAGTGAGCTTGCTGAGAACAAAAGAACTGTGCTTCCTACACACACGTGCCATATCTAGTTCAACTCTGCTTAGGAAACTAACAAGAACAGTAGCTCCTCTTCAGTCCGATACACTGTAATAGCTGGGAACACACGCGAGTGCTATTTGCACTGTGTATGTCAATGAGAGCGCAATAGTGACTTTCCTTACCAGAAAACAACTCTTGCTCATAGGACCAGAAACTGCATGTGATTCAACTCCATTTAGGACTGGGAAACAAATGCTAGCTCGCCTTACATGAAACACACTCTGCTTTTGAGAAAAGAGCACTCTTCTACTCTACTGTGTTTCCTATGGGGTCCAAACAGTGAGCTTTCTCAGAACAAAAGAACTGTGCTTCCTACACACGGACCATATCTAGTTCAACTCTGCTTAGGGAACTGACAGTACAGTAGCTCCTATTCAGTCCAATACACTGTACTTCCTGGGAACAGACGTGAGTGCTATCTGTAATGTGTATGGCAATGGGAGCACAATAGTGACTTTCCTTACCAGAAAACAACTCTTGCTCGTAGGACCAGAAACTGCATGTGACTGAACTCCATTTAGGACTAGGAAACAAATGCTAGCTCGCCTTACAAGAAATACACTCTGCTTTTGAGAAAAGAGCACTGCTGTGGGATGTATGGCAAATGTGTTGCTAATTAATCAATAAAACACTGATTGGCCGTTGGCTAGGCAGGAAGTGTAGGCGGGGCAAGGAGGAGAATAAAGCAGGGAAGTGGAAGGCTGAGAGAGAGACACTGCCAGCCACCATCAGGACAAGGAAGATGTAAGGTACCAGTAAGCCATGAGCCATGAGGCAAAGTAAAAATTAATAGAAATCTGCTAAATATAAGAGTAAGAGCTAGACAATAACAGGCCTTAGCTAATGGCCAAGCAGTTTAAATAATGTAAGAGTCTTTGTGTTTATTTTATAAGTGGGCTCTGAGACTGGCGGGACTTGGTGGTGGGCGCTGGAGAGAAATTCTCCAGCAACAAATGGCGTCCAATGTGTTGGCAAGAGTTTCCACCTAAAAACTGAGAAAAAAGATTCTAAAACGGAGCTAAAAACAGCTCCTAGTTGTCTCTTTCAAGCTAGTGGCAGCCTGCGTGTTTGAGCTACTATGGCGGGTTCCTGGCGTGCATGCTTGACCTGCAGTATGGCGGGAATGAGGCCTCTGCAAGTGGCACATTAAGCTGTGAGGTGGATTTAGCCTTTGCTAGTACAAAACAAAACAAAACAAAACAAAAAGAGATTTCTGGGCTACACGCTGCTTTGATAGAAGCAGAGACCCACTATTTCTGAGAGTTGATGGCTCCCAGAGCTTGCGGAAAACGTAGCCCTGTTGGGAAGCCGAGGTGGGCGGAGCCAGCAGCCACAGCTGCTGCAGTTTAAAGCAATAGATTCACTATAAGACAGATTCAGATGTAATAGTTTACAATGTGTGTAAAAGATACGTAGGCTTGAAAGAGACAAAAAAGGTGATATATAGAGTTATAGAAACAAATACATAGTTTTAAAAAATAAAGTCATTAAAGAGACAGTAAAGGTAGTATAAAAAATAAGCCACGTAAAAATGGATATTACACAGAGAATCTGGATTGTGTTGTCGTTGGGAATTTTAACTGCAGAAAAACATTTGATTGTAAAAGCTGTAGAGTTATGCCAAAATGTATATTTTAAAGATACCTTGACTTCAAAATTTGGATGTAAGGATATGTTGCTTTGGAAAAGAGTCTCTTTTGTTTCCACAGAAAGCCAGAGTCTATGGATTTGTTCAAGATTAAGATACATCAGGTTTGACCAGCCAAGACCCCCTGAAGGTCTCCTATGACACCATGGCCCAGATGATCCAACATCCAGAATGGTTTAAAGGCATCTGGCTCAGACGATACAGCCTCATGGACTATTCCATAATTCTAAATTTTTTTTGTTTCCCCACAAGATACAGCGCCCCCTTCCAGCAGGAAGTAGTAAGAGAAGCTACGCCCAAATTCCCAAATTATATGTAATTTTACTTTGTTAAGGTTAAAACCTTCCTTTTTGAAAAAAAAAAGGGGGAAGTGCTGTGGGATGTATGGCAAATGTGTTGCTAATTAATCAATAAAACACTGATTGGCCGTTGGCTAGGCAGGAAGTGTAGGCGGGGCAAGGAGGAGAATAAAGCGGGGAAGAGGAAGGCTGAGAGAGAGACACTGCCAGCCGCCATCAGGACAAGGAAGATGTAAGGTACCAGTAAGCCATGAGCCATGTGGCAAAGTAAAGATTAATAGAAATGGGCTAAATATAAGAGTAAGAGCTAGACAATAACAGGCCTGAGCTAATGGCCAAGCAGTTTAAATAATGTAAGAGTCTGTGTGTTTATTTTATAAGTGGGCTCTGAGACTGGCAGGACTTGGTGGTGGGCGCTGGAGAGAAATTCTACAGCAACAGAGCACTATTCTACTCTACTGTGTTTCCTATGGGGTCCAAACAGTGAGCTTGCTCAGAACAAAAGAACTGTGCTTCCTACACACATGGACCATATCTAGTTCAACTCTGCTTAGGAAACTGACAAGAACAGTAGCTCCTATTCAGTCCAATACACTGTACTTGCTGGGAACAGACGCAAGTGCTATTTGCACTGTGTATGGCAGTGGTAACACAATAGTGACTTTCCTTACCAGAAAAGAACTCTTGCTCGTAGGACCAGAAACTGCATGTGATTCAACTCCATTTAGGACTGGGAAACAAACGCTAGCTCGCCTTACAAGAAACACACTCTGCTTTTGAGAAAAGAGCACTCTTCTACTCTACTGTGTTTCCTACAGGGCCAGAAGAGTGAGCTTGCTCAGAACAAAGAACTGTGCTTCCTACACACATGGCTGTATCTAGTTCAATTCTGCTTAGGAACCTGACAAGAACAGTAGATCCTCTTCAGTCCAATACACGGTACATGCTGGGAACAGACGCCAGTGCTATTTGCCCTGTGTAAAACAATGGGAGCAAAATAGTGACTCTTCTTACCAGAAAAAAACTCTTGCTCGTAGGACCAGAAACTGCATGTGATTCAACTCAATTTAGGACTGGGAAACAAATGCTAGCTTGCCTTACAAGAAACAAACTCTGCTTCTGAGAAAAGAGCACTCTTCTACTCTTCTGTGTTTCCTATAGGGCCAGAACAGTGAGCTTGCTAAGAACAAAAGAACTGTGCTTTCTACACACACGGGCCATATCTAGTTCAACTCTGCTTAGGAAACTGACAAGAACAGTAGCTCCTCTTCAGTCCAATACACTGTACTTGCTGGGAACAGACGTGAGTGCTATTTGCACTGTTTATGGCAAAGGGAGAAAAATAGTGATTTTCCTTTCCAGAAAACATCCCTTGTTGGTTGGACCAGAAACTGCATGTGATTCAACTCCATTTTGGACTGGGAAACACACGCTAGCTCGTCTTACAAGAAACACATTCTGCTTTTGAGAAAAGAGCACTCTTCTATTCTACTGTATTTCCTATGGGGTCCGAAGAGTGAGCTTGCTCAGAACAAAAGAACTGTGTTTCCTACACACACGGGCCATATCTAGTTCAACTCTGGTTAGGAAACTGACAAGAGCAGTAGCTCCTCTTCAGTCCAATACACTGTACTTGCTGGGAACAGACGCGAGTGCTATTTGCACTGTGTATCGCAAAAGGAGCACAATAGTGACTTTCCTTTCCAGAAAAGAACTCTTGCTCGTAGGACCAGAAACTGCATGTGATTCAACTCCATTTAGGACTGGTAAACAAATGCTAGCAAGCCTTACAAGAAACACACTCTGCTTTTAAGAAAAGAGCACTCTTCTACTCTACTGTGTTTCCTATAGGGAAAGAACAGTGAGCTTGCTCAGAACAAAGAACTGTGCTTCCTACACACATGGCCGTATCTAGTTCGATTCTGCTTAGGAACCTGAAAAGAACAGTAGATCCTCTTCAGTCCAATACACTGTACTTGCTCGGAACAGACAACAGTGCTATTTGTCCTGTGTAGGGCAATGGCAGCACAATAGTGACTCTTCTTACAAGAAAAGAACTCTTGCTCGTAGGACCAGAAACTGCATGGGATTCAACTCCATTTAGGGCTGGGAAACAAACTCTATCTTGCCTTACAAGAAACACACTCTGCTTTTGAGAAAAGAGCACTCTTCTACTCTACTGTGTTTCCTATGGGGTCCAAACAGTGAGCTTGCTCAGAACAAAAGAACTGTGCTTCCTACACACATCGACCATATCTAGTTCAACTCTGCTTTGGAAACTGACAAGAACAGAAGCTGCTCTTCAGTCCAGTACACTGTACTTGCTGGGAACAGACGCGAGTGCTATTTGCACTGTGTATGGCAATGGGAGCACAATAGTGACTTCCTTACCAAAAAACAACTCTTGCTCGTAGGACCAGCAACTGCATGTGATTTAACTCCATTTAGGACTGGGAAACAAACGCGAGCTCACCTTACAAGAAGAACACTCTGCTTTAGAGAAAAGAGCACACTTCTACTCTACTGTGTTTCCTATGTGGTCCAAACAGTGAACTTGCTCAGAACAAAAAAATTGTGCTTCCTCCACACACGGCCATATCTAGTTCAATTCTGCTTAGGAACCTGACATGAACAGTAGATCCTCTTCAGTCCAATACACTGTACTTGCTGGGAACAGACAACAGTGCTATTTGTCTTGTGTATGGCAATGGCAGCACAATAGTGACTCTTCTTACGAGAAAAGAACTCTTGCTCGTAGGACCAGAAACTGCATGGGATTCAACTCCATTTAGGACTGGGAAACAAATGCTAGCTCGCCTTACAAGAAACACACTCTGCTTTTGAGAAAAGAGCACTCTTCTACTCTACTGTGTTTCCTATGGGGTCCAAACAGTGAGTTTGCTCAGAACAAAAGAACTGTGCTTCCTACACACATCGACCATATCTAGTTCAACTCTGCTTTGGAAACTGACAAGAAGAGAAGCTGCTCTTCAGTCCAATACACTGTACTTGCTGGGAACAGACGCGAGTGCTATTTTACTGTGTATGGCAATGGGAGCACAATAGTGACTTCCTTACCAAAAAACAACTCTTGCTCGTAGGACCAGTAACTGCATGTGATTTAACTCCATTTAGGACTGGGAAACAAACGCTAGCTCGCCTTACAAGAAACAAACTCTGCTTTTGAGAAAAGAGCACTCTTCTACTCTACTGTGTTTCCTATGTGGTCCGAACAGTGAGCTTGCTCAGAACAAAAAAACTGTGCTTCCTCCACACATGGCCATATCTAGTTCAATTCTGCTTAGGAACCTGACATGAACAGTAGATCCTCTTCAGTCCAATACACTGTACTTGCTGGGAACAGACAACAGTGCTATTTGTCCTGTGTATGGCAATGGCAGCACAATAGTGCCTCTTCGTACGAGAAAAGATCTCTTGCTCGTAGGACCAGAAACTGCATGGGATTCAACTCCATTTAGGACTGGGAAACAAACGCTAGCTCGCCTTACAAGAAACACACTCTGCTTTTGAGAAAAGAGCACTCTTCTAATCTAAAGTGTTTCCTATAGGGCCAGAACAGTGAGCTTGCTGAGAACAAAAGAACTGTGCTTCCTACACACACGTGCCATATCTAGTTCAACTCTGCTTAGGAAACTAACAAGAACATTAGCTCCTCTTCGGTCCCATACACTGTAATAGCTGGGAACACACGCGAGTGCTATTTGCACTGTGTATGTCAATGAGAGCGCAATAGTGACTTTCCTTACCAGAAAACTACTCTTGCTCATAGGACCAGAAACTGCATGTGATTCAACTCCATTTAGGACTGGGAAACAAATGCTAGCTCGCCTTACATGAAACACACTCTGCTTTTGAGAAAAGAGCACTCTTCTACTCTACTGTGTTTCCTATGGGGTCCGAACAGTGAGCTTGCTCAGAACAAAAGAACTGTGCTTCCTACACACGGACCATATCTAGTTCAACTCTGCTTAGGGAACTGACAGTACAGTAGCTCCTATTCAGTCCAATACACTGTACTTCCTGGGAACAGACGCGAGTGCTATTTGTAATGTGTATGGCAATGGGAGCGCAATAGTGACTTTCCTTACCAGAAAACAACTCTTGCTTGTAGGACCAGAAACTGCATGTGATTCAACTCCATTTAGGACTAGGAAACAAACGCTAGCTCGCCTTACAAGAAACACACTCTGCTTTTGAGAAAAGAGCACTGCTGTGGGATGTATGGCAAATGTGTTGCTAATTAAACAATAAAACACTGATTGGCCGTTGGCTAGGCAGGAAGTGAAGGCGGGGCAAGGAGGAGAATAAAGCAGGGAAGTGGAAGGCTGAGAGAGAGACACAGCCTGCCGCCATCAGGACAAGGAAGATGTAAGGTACCAGTAAGCCATGAGCCATGTGGCAAAGTAAAAATTAATAGAAATCTGCTAAATATAAGAGTAAGAGCTAGACAATAACAGGCCTTAGCTAATGGCCAAGCAGTTTAAATAATGTAAGAGTCTTTGTGTTTATTTTATAAGTGGGCTCTGAGACTGGCGGGACTTGGTGGTGGGAGCTGGAGAGAAATTCTCCAGCAACAAATGGCGTCCAATGTGTTGGCAAGAGTTTCCACCTAAAAACTGAGAAAAAAGATTCTAAAACGGAGCTAAAAACAGCTCCTAGTTGTCTCTTTCAAGCTAGTGGCAGCCTGCGTGTTTGAGCTACTATGGCGGGTTCCTGGCGTGCATGCTTGACCTGCAGTATGGCGGGAATGAGGGCTCTGCAAGTGGCACATTAAGCTGTGTGGTGGATTTAGCCTTTGCTAGTACAAAACAAAAGAAAACAAAAAAAAAAGAGATTTCTGGGCTACACGCTGCTTTGATAGAAGCAGAGACCCACTATTTCTGAGAGTTGATGGCTCCCAGAGCTGGCGGAAAACGTAGCCCTGTTGGGAAGCTGAGGTGGGCGGAGCCAGCAGCCACAGCTGCTGCAATTTAAAGCAATAGATTCACTATAAAACAGATTCAGATGTAATAGTTTACAATGTGTGTAAAAGATACGTAGGCTTGAAAGAGACAAAAAAGGTGATATATAGAGTTATAGAAACAAATACATAGTTTTAAAAAATAAAGTCATTAAAGAGACAGTAAAGGTAGTATAAAAAATAAGCCACGTAAAAATGGATATTACACAGAGAATCTGGATTGTGTTGTCGTTGGGACTTTTAACTGCAGAAAAACATTTGATTGTAAAAGCTGTAGAGTTATGCCAAAATGTATATTTTAAAGATACCTTGACTTCAAAATTTGGATGTAAGGATATGTTGCTTTGGAAAAGAGTCTCTTTTGTTTCCACAGAAAGCCAGAGGCTATGGATTTGTTCAAGATTAAGATACATCAGGTTTGACCAGCCAAGACCCCGTGAAGGTCTCCTATGACACCATGGCCCAGATGATCCAACATCCAGAATGGTTTAAAGGCATCTGGCTCAGACGATACAGCCTCATGGACTATTCCATAATTCTAATTTTTTTTTGTTTCCCCACAAGATACAGCGCCCCCTTCCAGCAGGAAGTAGTAAGAGAAGCTACGCCCAAATTCCCAAATTATATGTAATTTTACTTTGTTAAGGTTAAAACCTTACTTTTTGAAAAAAAAAAGGGGGGAAGTGGTGTGGGATGTATGGCAAATGTGTTGCTAATTAATCAATAAAACACTGATTGGCCGTTGGCTAGGCAGGAAGTGTAGGCGGGGGAAAGGAGGAGAATAAAGCGGGGAAGTGGAAGGCTGAGAGAGGGACACTGCCAGCCGCCATCAGGACAAGGAAGATGTAAGGTACCAGTAAGCCATGAGCCATGTGGCAAAGTAAAGATTAATAGAAATGGGCTAAATATAAGAGTAAGAGCTAGACAATAACAGGCCTGAGCTAATGGCCAAGCAGTTTAAATAAAGTAAGAGTCTGTGTGTTTATTTTATAAGTGGGCTCTGAGACTGGCGGGACTTGGTGGTGGGAGCTGGAGAGAAATTCTCCAGCAACAGAGCACTCTTCTACTCTACTGTGTTTCCTATGGGGTCCAAACAGCGAGCTTGCTCAGAACAGAAGAACTGTGCTTCCTACACACATGGACCATATCTAGTTCAACTCTGCTTAGGAAACTGACAAGAAAAGTATCTCCTATTCAATCCAATACACTGTAATTGCTGGGAACAGATGCGAGTGCTATTTGCACTGTTTATGGCAAAGGGAGAAAAATAGTGACTTTCTTTTCCAAAAAACATCCCTTGTTGGTTGGACCAGAAACTGCATGTGATTCAACTCCATTTTGGACTGGGAAACACACGCTAGCTCGTCTTACAAGAAACACATTCTGCTTTTGAGAAAAGAGCACTCTTCTATTCTACTGTATTTCCTATGGGGTCCGAAGAGTGAGCTTGCTCAGAACAAAAGAACTGTGTTTCCTACACACACAGGCCATATCTCGTTCAACTCTCCTTAGGAACCTGACAAGAACAGTAGATCCTCTTCAGTCCAATACACTGTACATGCTGGGAACCGACGCCAGTGCTATTTGCCCTGTGTATGACAATTGGAGCGCAATAGTGACTCTTCTTGCCAGAAAACAACTCTTGCTCGTAGGACCAGAAACTGCATGTGATTCAACTCCATTTAGGACTGGGAAACAAACGCTAGCTCGCCTTACAAAAACACACTCTGCTTTTGAGAAAAGAGCACTCTTCTACTCTACTGTGTTTCCAATGGGGTCCAAACAGTGAGCTTGCTCAGAACAAAAGAACTGTGCCTCCTACACACGGATCATATCTGGTTCAACTCTGCTGAGGAAACTGACAAGAACAGTAGCTCCTATTCAGTCCAATACACTGTACTTGCTGGGAACAGAAAACAGTGCTACTTGTCCTGTGTATGGCAATGGCAGCACAATAGTGACTCTTCTTACGAGAAAAGATCTCTTGCTCTTAGGACCAGAAACTGCATGGGATTCAACTCCATTTAGGACTGGGAAACAAACGCTAGCTCGCCTTACAAGAAACACACTCTGCTTTTGAGAAAAGAGCACTCTTCTACTCTAAAGTGTTTCCTATAGGGCCAGCACAGTGAGCTTGCTGAGAACAAAAGAACTGTGTTCCTACACACACGGGCCATATCTAGTTCAACTCTGCTTAGGAAACTGACAAGAACAGTAGCTCCTATTCAGTCCAATACACTGTACTTGCTGGGAACAGACGCGAGTGCTATTTGCACTGTGTATGGCAGTGGGAACACAATAGTGACTTTCCTTACCAGAAAACAACTCTTGCTCGTAGGACCAGAAACTGCATGGAATTCAACTCCATTTAGGACTGGGAAACAAACGCTAGCTCGCCTTACAAGAAACACACTCTGCTTTTGAGAAAAGAGCACTCTTCTACTCTACTGTGTTTCCTATAGGGAAAGAACAGTGAGCTTGCTCAGAACAAAGAACTGTGCTTCCTACACACATGGCCGTATCTAGTTCAATTCTGCTTAGGAACCTGACAAGAACAGTAGATCCTCTTCAGTCCAATACACGGTACATGCTGGGAACAGACGCCAGTGCTATTTGCCCTGTGTAAAACAATGGGAGCAAAATAGTGACTCTTCTTACCAGAAAAAAACTCTTGCTGGTAGGACCAGAAACTGCATGTGATTCAACTCAATTTAGGACTGGGAAACAAATGCTAGCTTGCCTTACAAGAAACAAACTCTGCTTCTGAGAAAAGAGCACTCTTCTACTCTTCTGTGTTTCCTACAGGGCCAGAACAGTGAGCTTGCTCAGAACAAAAGAACTGTGCTTTCTACACACACGGGCCATATCTAGTTCAACTCTGCTTAGGAAACTGACAAGAACAGTAGCTCCTCTTCAGTCCAATACACTGTACTTGCTGGGAACAGACGTGAGTGCTATTTGCACTGTTTATGGCAAAGGGAGAAAAATAGTGATTTTCCTTCCCAGAAAACATCCCTTGTTGGTTGGACCAGAAACTGCATGTGATTCAACTCCATTTTGGACTGGGAAACACACGCTAGCTCGTCTTACAAGAAACACATTCTGCTTTTGAGAAAAGAGCACTCTTCTATTCTACTGTATTTCCTATGGGGTCTGAAGAGTGAGCTTGCTCAGAACAAAAGAACTGTGTTTCCTACACACACGGGCCATATCTAGTTCAACTCTGGTTAGGAAACTGACAAGAGCAGTAGCTCCTCTTCAGTCCAATACACTGTACTTGCTGGGAACAGACGCGAGTGCTATTTGCAGTGTGTATGGCAAAAGGAGCACAATAGTGACTTTCCTTTCCAGAAAACAACTCTTGCTCGTAGGACCAGAAACTGCATGTGATTCAACTCCATTTAGGACTGGGAAACAAACACAAGCTCGCCTTACAAGAAACACACTCTGCTTTTGAGGAAAGAGCACTCTTCTACTCTACTGTGTTTCCTATAGGCCAGAAGAGTGAGCTTGCTCAGAACAAAAGAACTGTGCTTCCTACACACACGGGCCATATCTAGTTCAACTCTGCTTAGGAAACTGACAAGAACTGTAGATCCTCTTCAGTCCAATACACTTTACATGCTGGGAACAGACGCCAGTGCTATTTGCCCTGTGTATGACAATGGGAGCTCAACAGTTACTCTTCTTACCAGAAAACAACTCTTGCTCATAGGACCAGAAACTGCATGTGATTGAACTCCATTTAGGACTGGGAAACAATCGCTAGCTCGCCTTACGAGAAACACATTCTGCTTTTGAGAAAAGAGCACTCTTCTACTCTACTGTGTTTCCTACAGGGCCAGTGAGTGAGCTTGCTCAGAACAAAAGAAGTGTACTTATTGCACACATGGGCCATATCTAGTTCAACTTTGCTTAGGAAACTGACAAGAACAGTAGATCCTCTTAGTCCAATACACTGTACATCCTGGGAACAGACGCGAGTCCTATTTGCCCTGTGTATGGCAATGGGAACACAATAGTGACTCTTCTTACTAGAAAACAACTCTTGCTTGTAGGACCAGAAACTGCATGTGATTCAACTCCATTTAGGACTGGGAAACAAAAGCTAGCTTGCCTTACAAGAAACACACTCTGCTTTTGAGAAAAGAGCACTCTTCTACTCTACTGTGTTTCCTATGGGGTCCGAACAGTGAGCTTGCTCAGAACAAAAGAACTGTGCTTCCTACACACACGGGCCATATCTAGTTCAACTCTGCTTAGGAAACTGACAAGAAAAGTAGCTCCTCTTCTGTCCAATACACTGTACTTGCAAAGAACAGTAGCAAGTGTTGTTTGCACTGTGTATGGCAGTAGCATCGCAAAAGTGACTCTTCTTACCAGAAAACAACTCTTGCTCATAGGACAAGAACCTCCATGTTATTCAACTCCATTTAGGACTGGGAAACAAACGCTAGCTCACCTTACAAGAAACACAATCTGCTTTTGAGAAATGAGCACTCTTCTACTCTACTGTGTTTCCTATAGGGCCAGAACAGTGAGCTTGCTCAGAACAAAAGAACTGTGCTTCCTACACACACGGGCTATATCTAGTTCAACTCTGCTTAGGAAACTGACAAGAACAGTAGCTCCTCTTCAGTCCAATACACTGTACTTGCTGGGAGCAGACGCGAGTGCTATTTGCACTGTGTATGGCAAAGGGAGCGAAATAGTGACTCTTCTTACCAGAAAACAACTCTTGCTCGTAGGACCAGAAACTGCATGGGATTCAACTCCATTTCTGACTGGGAAACAAACACTAGCTCGCCTTACAAGAAACACACTCTGCTTTTGAGAAAAGAGCACTCTTCTACTCTACAGTGTTTCCTATGGGATCCGAACAGTGAGCTTGCTGAGAACAAAAGAACTGTGCTTCCTACACACACGGGCCATATCTAGTTCAATTCTGCTTAGGAAATTGACAAGAACAGTAGCTCATCTTCAGTCCAATACACTGTACTTGCTGCGAACACACATGAGTGCTATTTGCACTGTGTATGGAAATGGGAGCGCAATAGTGACTCTTCTTACCAGAAAACAACTCTTGCTCGTAGGACCAAAAACTGCTTGTGATTCAACTCCATTTTGGACTGGGAAACAAACACTATCTCGCCTTACAAGAAACACACTCTGCTTTCGAGAAAAGATATATCTTCTACTCTACTGTGTTTCCTATATTGCGAGAACAGTGAGTTTTCTCAGAACAAAAGAACTGTGCTTCCTACAGAAACGGGCCATATCTAGTTCAACTCTGCTTAGGAAAATGACAAGAACAGTAGCTCCTCTTCAGTCCAATACATTGTACTTGCTGGGAACAGACGCGAGTGCTATTTGCAGTGTATGTGGCAATTGGAGCACAATACTGAATCTTCTTACCAGAAAACAACTCTTGCTCTTAGGACCAGAAACTGCATGGGATTCAACTCCATTTCGGACTTGGAAACAAACGCTAGCTCGCCTTACAAGAAACACACTCTGTTTTTGAGAAAAGAGCACTCTTCTACTCTACTGTGTTTCCTATGGGGTCTGATCAGTGAGCTTGCTCAGAAAAAAAGAACTGTGCTTCCTACACAAATGGCATTATCTAGTTCAATTCTGCTCGGGAAACTGACAAGAACAGTAGATCCTCTACAGTCCAATACACTGTACATGCTGGGAATAGACGCCAGTGCTATTTGCCCTGTGTTTGACAATGGGAGCGCAACAGTGACTCTTCTTACCAGAAAACAACTCTTGCTCATAGGACCAGAAACTGCATGTGATTCAACTCCATTTAGGACTGGGAAACAAACGCTAGCTCGCCTTACAAGAAACATACTCTCCTTTTGAGAAAAGAGCACTCTTCTATTGTACTGTGTTTCCTATAGGGCCAGAATAGTGAGCTTGCTCAGAACAAAAGAACTGTGCTTCCTACACACACGGGCTATATCTAGTTCAACTCTGCTTAGGAAACTGACAAGAACAGTTGGTCCTCTTCAGTCCAATACACTGTACATGCTGGGAACAGACGCCAGTGCTATTTGCCCTGTGTATGATAATGGGAGCACAATAGAGACTCTTCTTACCAGAAAACAACTGTTGCTTGTAGGACCCGAAACTGCATGGGATTCAACTCCATTTCGGACTGGGAAACAAATGCTAGCTCACCTTACAAGAAACACACTCTGCTTTTGAGAAAAGAGCACTCTTCTACTCTACTGTGTTTCCTATAGGGAAAGAACAGTGAGCTTGCTCAGAACAAAGAACTGTGCTTCCTACACACATGGCCGATTCTAGTTCAATTCTGCTTAGGAACCTGACAAGAACAGTAGATCCTCTTCAGTCCAATACACTGTACTTGCTGGGAACAGACAACAGTGCTATTTGTCCTGTGTAGGGCAATGGCAGCACAATAGTGACTCTTCTTACGAGAAAAGAACTCTTGCTCGTAGGACCAGAAACTGCATGGGATTCAACTCCATTTAGGACTGGGAAACAAACGCTATCTTGCCTTACAAGAAACACACTCTGCTTTTGAGAAAAGAGCACTCTTCTACTCTACTGTGTTTCCTATGGGGTCCAAACAGTGAGCTTGCTCAGAACAAAAGAACTGTGCTTCCTACACACATCGACCATATCTAGTTCAACTCTGCTTTGGAAACTGACAAGAACAGAAGCTGCTCTTCAGTCCAATACACTGTACTTGCTGGGAACAGACGCGAGTGCTATTTGCACTGTGTATGGCAATGGGAGCACAATAGTGACTTCCTTACCAAAAAACAACGCTTGCTCGTAGGACCAGTAACTGCATGTGATTTAACTCCATTTAGGACTGGGAAACAAACGCAAGCTCACCTTACAAGTAGAACACTCTGCTTTAGAGAAAAGAGCACTCTTCTACTCTACTGTGTTTCCTATGTGGTCCAAACAGTGAACTTGCTCAGAACAAAAAAAATGTGCTTCCTCCACACACGGCCATATCTAGTTCAATTCTGCTTAGGAACCTGACATGAACAGTAGATCCTCTTCAGTCCAATACACTGTACTTGCTGGGAACAGACAACAGTGCTATTTGTCCTGTGTATGGCAATGGCAGCACAATAGTGACTCTTCTTACGAGAAAAGATCTCTTGCTCGTAGGACCAGAAACTGCATGGGTTTCAACTCCATTTAGGACTGGGACACAAACGCTAGCTCGCCTTACAAGAAACACACTCTGCTTTTGAGAAAAGAGCACTCTTCTACTCTAAAGTGTTTCCTATAGGGCCAGAACAGTGAGCTTGCTGAGAACAAAAGAACTGTGCTTCCTACACACACGGGCCATATCTAGTTCAACTCTGCTTAGGAAAATAACAAGAACAGTAGCTCCTCTTCAGTCCGATACACTGTAATAGCTGGGAACACATGCGAGTGCTATTTGCACTGTGTATGTCAATGAGAGCACAATAGTGACTTTCCTTACCAGAAAACAACTCTTGCTCATAGGACCAGAAACTGCATGTGATTCAACTCCATTTAGGACTGGGAAACAAATGCTAGCTCGCCTTACATGAAACACACACTGCTTTTGAGAAAAGAGCACTCTTCTACTCTACTGTGTTTCCTATGGGATCCAAAAAGTGAGCTTGCTCAGAACAAAAGAACTGTGCTTCCTACACACACGGGCCATATCTAGTTCAACTCTGCTTAGGAAACTGACATGAACAGTAGATCCTCTTCAGTCCAATACACTGTAATTGCTGGGAACAGATGCAAGTGCTATTTGCACTGTGTATGGCAATGGGAGCACAATAGTGACTTCCTTACCAAAAAACAACGCTTGCTCGTAGGACCAGTAACTGCATGTGATTTAACTCCATTTAGGACTGGGAAACAAACGCGAGCTCACCTTACAAGAAGAACACTCTGCTTTAGAGAAAAGAGCACTCTTCTACTCTACTGTGTTTCCTATGTGGTCCAAACAGTGAACTTGCTCAGAACAAAAAAAATGTGCTTCCTCCACACACGGCCATATCTAGTTCAATTCTGCTTAGGAACCTGACATGAACAGTAGATCCTCTTCAGTCCAATACACTGTACTTGCTGGGAACAGACAACAGTGCTATTTGTCCTGTGTATGGCAATGGCAGCACAATAGTGACTCTTCTTACGAGAAAAGATCTCTTGCTCGTAGGACCAGAAACTGCATGGGTTTCAACTCCATTTAGGACTGGGAAACAAACGCTAGCTCGCCTTACAAGAAACACACTCTGCTTTTGAGAAAAGAGCACTCTTCTACTCTAAAGTGTTTCCTATAGGGCCAGAACAGTGAGCTTGCTGAGAACAAAAGAACTGTGCTTCCTACACACACGGGCCATATCTAGTTCAACTCTGCTTAGGAAACTAACAAGAACAGTAGCTCCTCTTCAGTCCGATACACTGTAATAGCTGGGAACACACGCGAGTGCTATTTGCACTGTGTATGTCAATGAGAGCGCAATAGTGACTTTCCTTACCAGAAAACAACTCTTGCTCATAGGACCAGAAACTGCATGTGATTCAACTCCATTTAGGACTGGGAAACAAATGCTAGCTCGCCTTACATGAAACACACACTGCTTTTGAGAAAAGAGCACTCTTCTACTCTACTGTGTTTCCTATGGGATCCAAAAAGTGAGCTTGCTCAGAACAAAAGAACTGTGCTTCCTACACACACGGGCCATATCTAGTTCAACTCTGCTTAGGAAACTGACATGAACAGTAGATCCTCTTCAGTCCAATACACTGTAATTGCTGGGAACAGATGCAAGTGCTATTTGCACTGTGTATGGCAATGGGAGCACAATAGTGACTCTTCTTACCAGAAAAAAACTCTTGCTCGTAGGACCAAAAACTGCATGTGTCTCAACTCCATTTAGGACTGGGAAAGAAACGCTAGCTCGCCTTACAAGAAACACACTCTGCTTTTGAGAAAAGAGCACTCTTCTAATATACTGTGTTTCCTACAGGGAAAGAACAGTGAGCTTGCTCAGAACAAAGAACTGTGCTTCCTACACACATGGCCGTATCTAGTTCAATTCTGCTTAGGAACCTGACAAGAACAGTAGATCCTCTTCAGTCCAATGCACTGTACATGCTGGGAACAGACGCCAGTGCTATTTGCCCTGTGTAAAACAATGGGAGCACAATAGTGACTCTTCTTACCAGAAAACAACTCTCGCTCGTAGGAACAGAAACTGCATGTGATTCAACTCCATTTAGGACTGGGAAACAAACGCTAGCTTGCCTTACAAGAAACACACTCTGCTTTTGAAAAAAGAGCACTCTTCTACTCTACTGTGTTTCCTATGTGGTCCGAACAGTGAGCTTGCTCAGAACAAAAAAACTGTGCTTCCTCCACACACGGCCATATCTAGTTCAATTCTGCTTAGGAACCTGACATGAACAGTAGATCCTCTTCAGTCCAATACACTGTACTTGCTGGGAACAGACAACAGTGCTATTTGTCCTCTGTATGGCAATGGCAGCACTATAGTGACTCTTCTTACGAGAAAAGAACTCTTGCTCGTAGGACCAGAAACTGCATGGGATTCAACTCCATTTAGGACTGGGAAACAAATGCTAGCTCGCCTTACAAGAAACACACTCTGCTTTTGAGAAAAGAGCACTCTTCTACTCTACTGTGTTTCCTATGGGGTCCAAACAGTGAGCTTGCTCAGAACAAAAGAACTGTGCTTCCTACACACATCGACCATATCTAGTTCAACTCTGCTTTGGAAACTGACAAGAACAGAAACTGCTCTTCAGTCCAATACACTGTACTTGCTGGGAACAGACGCGATTGCTATTTTACTGTGTATGGCAATGGGAGCACAATAGTGACTTCCTTACCAAAAAACAACTCTTGCTCGTAGGACCAGTAAATGCATGTGATTTAACTCCATTTAGGACTGGGAAACAAACGCTAGCTCGCCTTACAAGAAACACACTCTGCTTTTGAGAAAAGAGCACTCTTCTACTCTATTGTGTTTCCTATAGGGCCAAAACAGTGAGTTTGCTGAGAAAAAAAGAACTGTGCTTCCTACACACACGGTCATATCTAGTTCAATTCTGCTTAAAAAACTGACAAGAATAGTAGATCCTCTTCAGTCCAATACACTGTACTTGCTGGGAATAGACGTGAGTGCTATTTGCACTGTTTATGGCAAAGGGAGAAAAATAGTGACTTTCCTTTCCAGAAAACATCCCTTGTTGGTTGGACCAGAAACTGCATGTGATTCAACTCCATTTTGGACTGGGAAACACATGCTAGCTGGCCTTACAAGAAACACATTCTGCTTTTGAGAAAAGAGCACTCTTGTATTCTACTGTATTTCCTATGGGGTCCGAACAGTGAGCTTGCTCAGAACAAAAGAACTGTGTTTCCTACACACACGGGCCATATCTAGTTCAACTCCGGTTAGGAAACTGACAAGAGCAGTAGCTCCTCTTCTGTCCAATACACTGTACTTGCTGGGAACAGACGCGAGTGCTATTTGCACTGTGTATGGCAAAAGGAGCACAATAGTGACTTTCCTTTCCAGAAAACAACTCTTGCTCGTAGGACCAGAAACTGCATGTGATTCAACTCCATTTAGGACTGGAAAACAAACGCAAGCTCGCCTTACAAGAAACACACTCTGCTTTTGAGAAAAGAGCACTCTTCTACTCACTGTGTTTCCTATAGGCCAGAAGAGTGAGCTTGCTCAGAACAAAAGAACTGTGTTTCCTACACACACGGGCCATATCTAGTTCAACTCTGCTTAGGAAACTGACAAGAACTGTAGATCCTCTTCAGTCCAATACACTTTACATGCTGGGAACAGACGCCAGTGCTATTTGCCCTGTGTATGACAATGGGAGCGCAACAGTGACTCTTCTTCCCAGAAAACAACTCTTGCTCATAGGACCAGAAACTGCATGTGATTGAACTCCATTTAGGACTGGGAAACAATCGCTAGCTCGCCTTACAAGAAACACATTCTGCTTTAGAGAAAAGAGCACTCATCTACTCTACTGTGTTTCCTACAGGGCCAGAAGAGTGAGCTTGCTCAGAACAAAAGAAGTGTACTTCCAGCACACACTGGCCATATCCAGCTCAACTTTGCTTAGGAAACTGACAAGAACAGTAGATCCCCTTCAGTCTAATACACTGTACATCCTGGGAACAGACGCGAGTGCTATTTGCACTGTTTATGGCAAAGGGAGCACAATAGTGACTTTCCTTTCCAGAAAACAAGTCTTGCTCGTAAGACAGAAACTCCATGTGATTCAACTCCATTTAGGACTGGGCAAGAAACGCTAGCTCGCCTTACAAGAAAAAGACTCTGCTTTTGAGAAAAGAGCACTCTTCTACTCTACTGTGTTTCTTATAGGCCAGAAGAGTGAGCTTGCTCAGAACAAAAGAACTGTGCTTCCTACACACACGGGCTATATCTAGTTAAACTCTGTTTAGGAAACTGACAAGAACATTAGCTCCTCTTCAATCCAATACACTGTACTTGCTGGGAGCAGACCCGAGTGCTATTTGCACTGTGTATGGCAATGGGAGCACAATAGTGACTCTTCTTACCAGAAAACAACTCTTGCTCGTAGGACCACAAACTGCATGGGATTCAACTCCATTTAGGGCTGGGAAACAAAAGCTAGCTCGCCTTACAAGAAACACACTCTGCTTTTGAGAAAAGAGCACTCTTCTACTCTACTTTGTTTCCTATAGGGCCAAAACAGTGAGCTTGCTCAGAACAAAAGAACTGTGCTTCCTACACACACGAGCCATATCCAGTTCAACTCTGCTTAGGAAACTGACAAGAACAGTAGATCCTCTTCAGTCCAATACACTGTACATGCTGGGAACAGACGCCAGTGCTATTTGCCCTGTGTATGACAATGGGAGCGCAATAGTGACTCTTCTTACCAGAAAACAACTCTTGGTCCTAGGATCAGAAACTACATGTGATTCAACTCCATTTAGGACTGGGAAACAAACGCTAGCTCACCTTACAAGAAATACACTCTGCTTTTGACAAAAGAGCACTCTTCTACTCTACTGTGTTTTGTATGGTTTCCGATCAGTGAGCTTGCTCAGAACAAAGAACTGTGCTTCCTACACACACGGGCCATATCTAGTTCAACTCTGCTTAAGAAACTGACAAGAACAGTAGCTCCACTTCTGTCCAATACACTGTACTTGCAAAGAACAATAGCGAGAGTTGTTAGCACTGTGTATGGCAGTAGGAGCACAATAGTGACTCTTCTTACCAGAAAAGAACTCCTGCTCGTAGGACCAGAAACTGCATGGGATTCAACTCCATTTAGGACTGGGAAACAAACGCTATCTTGCCTTACAAGAAACACACTCTGCTTTTGAGAAAAGAGCACTCTTCTACTCTACTGTGTTTCCTATAGGGAAAGAACAGTGAGCTTGCTCAGAACAAAGAACTATGCTTCCTACACACATGGCCGTATCTACTTCAATTCTGCTTAGGAACCTGATAGAACAGTAGATCCTCTTCAGTCCAATACACTGTACTTTCTGGGAACAGACAACAGTGCTATTTGTCCTGTGTATGGCAATGGCAGCACAATAGTGACTCTTCTTACGAGAAAAGAACTCTTGCTCGTAGGACCAGAAACTGCATGGGATTCAACTCCATTTAGGACTGGGAAACAAACGCTATCTTGCCTTACAAGAAACACACTCTGCTTTTGAGAAAAGAGCACTCTTCTACTCTACTGTGTTTCCTATGAGGTCCAAACAGTGAGCTTGCTCAGAACAAAAGAACTGTGCTTCCTACACACATCGACCATATCTAGTTCAACTCTGCTTTGGAAACTGACAAGAACAGAAGCTGCTCTTCAGTCCAATACACTGTACTTGCTGGGAACAGACGCGAGTGCTATTTGCACTGTGTATGGCAATGGGAGCACAATAGTGACTTCCTTACCAAAAAACAACTCTTGCTCGTAGGACCAGTAACTGCATGTGATTTAACTCCATTTAGGACTGGGAAAGAAACACGATCTCACCTTACAAGAAGAACACTCTGCTTTAGAGAAAAGAGCACTCTTCTACTCTACTGTGTTTCCTATGTGGTCCAAACAGTGAACTTGCTCAGAACAAAAAAAATGTGCTTCCTCCACACACGGCCATATCTAGTTCAATTCTGCTTAGGAACCTGACATGAACAGTAGATCCTCTTCAGTCCAATACACTGTACTTGCTGGGAACAGACAACAGTGCTATTTGTCCTGTGTATGGCAATGGCAGCACAATAGTGACTCTTCTTACGAGAAAAGATCTCTTGCTCGAAGGACCAGAAACTGCATGGATTTCAACTCCATTTAGGACTGGGAAACAAACGCTAGCTCGCCTTACAAGAAACACACTCTGCTTTTGAGAAAAGAGCACTCTTCTACGCTAAAGTGTTTGCTATAGGGCCAGAACAGTGAGCTTGCTGAGAACAAAAGAACTGTGCTTCCTACACACACGGGCCATATCTAGTTCTACTCTGCTTAGGAAACTAACAAGAACAGTAGCTCCTCTTCAGTCCGATACACTGTAATAGCTGGGAACACACGCGAGTGCTATTTGCACTGTGTATGTCAATGAGAGCGCAATAGTGACTTTCCTTACCAGAAAACAACTCTTGCTCATAGGACCAGAAACTGCATGTGATTCAACTCCATTTAGGACTGGGAAACAAATGCTAGCTCGCCTTACATGAAACACACACTGCTTTTGAGAAAAGAGCACTCTTCTACTCTACTGTGTTTCCTATGGGATCCAAAAAGTGAGCTTGCTCAGAACAAAAGAACTGTGCTTCCTACACACACGGGCCATATCTAGTTCAACTCTGCTTAGGAAACTGACATGAACAGTAGATCCTCTTCAGTCCAATACTCTGTAATTGCTGGGAACAGATGCAAGTGCTATTTGCACTGTGTATGGCAATGGGAGCGCAATAGTGACTCTTTTTACAAGAAAAAAACTCTTGCTCATAGGACCAAAAACTGCATGTGTCTCAACTCCATTTAGGACTGGGAAAGAAACGCTAGCTCGCCTTACAAGAAACACACTCTACTTTTGAGAAAAGAGCACTCTTCTAATATACTGTGTTTCCTACAGGGAAAGAACAGTGAGCTTGCTCAGAACAAAAGAACTGTGCTTCCTACACACATGGCCATTTCTAGTTCAATTCTGCTTAAGAACCTGACAAGAACAGTAGCTCCTCTTCAGTCCAATACACTGTACTTGCTGTGAACAGACGTGAGTGCTATTTGCACTGTTCATGGCAAAGGGAGAAAAATAGTTGCTTTCTTTTCCAGAAAACATCCCTTGTTGGTTGGACCAGAAACTGCATGTGATTCAACTCGATTTTGGACTGGGAAACACACGCTAGCTCGTCTCACAAGAAACACATTCTGCTTTTGAGAAAAGAGCACTCTTCTATTCTACTGTATTTCCTATGGGGTCCGAACAGTGAGCTTGCTCAGAACAAAAGAACTGTGTTTCCTACACACACGGGCCATATCTAGTTCAACTCTGGTTAGGAAACTGACAAGAGCAGTAGCTCCTCTTCAGTCCAATACACTGTACTTGCTGGGAACAGACGCGAGTGCTATTTGCACTGTGGATGGCAAAAGGAGCACAATAGTGACTTTCCTTTCCAGAAAACAACTCTTGCTCGTAGGACCAGAAACTGCATGTGATTCAACTCCATTTAGGACTGGGAAACAAACGCAAGCTCGCCTTACAAGAAACACACTCTGCTTTTGAGAAAAGAGCACTCTTCTACTCTACTGTGTTTCCTATAGGCCAGAAGAGTGAGCTTGCTCAGAACAAAAGAACTGTGCTTCCTACACACACGGGCCATATCTAGTTCAACTCTGCTTAGGAAACTGACAAGAACTGTAGATCCTCTTCAGTCCAATATACTTTATATGCTGGGAACAGACGCCAGTGCTATTTGCCCTGTGTATGACAATGGGACCGCAACAGTGACTCTTCTTACCAGAAAACAACTCTTGCTCATAGGACCAGAAACTGCATGTGATTGAACTCCATTTAGGACTGGGAAACAATCGCTAGCTCGCCTTACAAGAAACACATTCTGCTTTTGAGAAAAGAGCACTCTTCTACTCTACTGTGTTTCCTACAGGGCCAGAAGAGTGAGCTTGCTCAGAACAAAAGAAGTGTACTTATTGCACACATGGGCCATATCTAGTTCAACTTTGCTGAGGAAACTGACAAGAACAGTAGATCCTCTTCAGTCCAATACACTGTACATCCTGGGAACAGACGCGAGTCCTATTTGCCCTGTGTATGTCAATGGGAACACAATAGTGACTCTTCTTACCAGAAAACAACTCTTGCTTGTAGGACCAGAAACTGCATGTGATTCAACTCCATTTAGGACTGGGAAACAAAAGCTAGCTCGCCTTACAAGAAACACACTCTGCTTTTGAGAAAAGAGCACTCTTCTACTCTACTGTGTTTCCTATGCGATCCGAACAGTGAGCTTGCTCAGAACAAAAGAACTGTGCTTCCTACACACACGGGCCATATCTAGTTCAACTCTGCTTAGGAAACTGACAAGAACAGTAGCTCTTCTTCTGTCCAATACACTGTACTTGCAAAGAACAGTAGCAAGTGTTGTTTGCACTGTGTATGGCAGTAGCATCGCAACAGTGACTCTTCTAAACCAGAAAACAACTCTTGCTCATAGGACAAGAACCTCCATGTTATTCAACTCCATTTACGACTGGGAAACAAACGCTAGCTCACCTTACAAGAAACACACTCTGCTTTTGAGAAAAGAGCACAGTTCTATTCTACTGTGTTTACTATGGGGTCCGAAAATTGAGCTTGCTCAGAACAAAAGAACTGTGCTTCACACACACGGGCCATATGTAGTTCAACTCTGCTTAGGAAACTGACAAGAACAGTAGCTCCTCTTCAGTCCAATACACTGTACTTGCTGGGAGCAGACGCGAGTGCTATTTGCACTGTGTATGGCAAAGGGAGCGAAATAGTGACTCTTCTTACCAGAAAACAACTCTTGCTCGTAGGACCAGAAACTGCATGGGATTCAACTCCATTTCTGACTGGGAAACAAACACTATCTCGCCTTACAAGAAACACACTCTGGTTTTGAGAAAAGATAAATCTTCTACTCTACTGTGTTTCCTATATTGCGAGAACAGTGAGTTTTCTCAGAACAAAAGAACTGTGATTCCAACAGAAACGGGCTATATCTAGTTCACCTCTGCTTAGGAAACTGACAAGAACAGTAGCTCCTCTTCCGTCCAATACATTGTACTTGCTGGGAACAGACGCGAGTGCTATTTGCAGTGTATGTGGCAATTGGAGCACAATACTGAATCTTCTTACCAGAAAACAACTCTTGCTCTTAGGACCAGAAACTGCATGGGATTCAACTCCATTTCGGAATTGGAAACAAACGCTAGCTCGCCTTACAAGAAACACACTCTGCTTTTGAGAAAAGAGCACTCTTCTACTCTACTGTGTTTCCTATGGGGTCTGATCAGTGAGCTTGCTCAGAAAAAAAGAACTGTGCCTCCTACACAAACGGCATTATCTAGTTCAATTCTGCTTGGGAAACTGACAAGAACAGTAGATCCTCTTCAGTCAAATACACTGTACATGCTGGGAATAGACGCCAGTGCTATTTGCCCTGTGTTTGACAATGGGAGCGCAACAGTGACTCTTCTTACCAGAAAACAACTCCTGCTCGTATGACCAGAAACTGCATGTGATTCAACTCCATTTAGGACTGGGAAACAAACGCTAGCTCACCTTACAAGAAACACACTCTCCTTTTGAGAAAAGAGCACTCTTCTATTCTACTGTGTTTCCTATAGGGCCAGAATAGTGAGCTTGCTCAGAAGAAAAGAACTGTGCTTCCTACACACACGGGCTATATCTAGTTCAACTCTGCTTAGGAAACTGACAAGAACAGTTGGTCCTCTTCAGTCCAATACACTGTACATCCTGGGAACAGACGCCAGTGCTATTTGCCCTGTGTATGATAATGGGAGCGCAATAGAGACTCTTCTAACCAGAAAACAACTCTTGCTTGTAGGACCCGAAACTGCATGGGATTCAACTCCATTTCGGACTGGGAAACAAATGCTAGCTCACCTTACAAGAAACACACTCTGCTTTTGAGAAAACAGCACTCTTCTACTCTACTGTGTTTCTTATGGGGTCTGAACAGTGTGCTTGCTCAGAAGAAAAGAACTGTGTGCTTCCTACACACAGGGACCATATCTAGTTCAACTCTGCTTAGGAAACTGACAAGAACAGTAGCTCATCTTCAGTCCAATACACTGTACTTGCTGCGAACAGACGCGAGTGCTATTTGCACAGTGTATGGCAATGGGAGCACAATAGTGACTCTTCTTACCAGAAAACATCTCTTGCTCGTAGGACCAAAAACTACATGTGATTCAACTCCATTTAGGACTGGGAAACAAACTCTATCTCGCCTTACAAGAAACACATTCTGCTTTTGAGAAAAGAGCACTCTTCTACTCTATTGTGTTTCCTATAGGGCCAAAACAGTTAGCTTGCTCAGAAAAAAAGAACTGTGCTTCCTACACACACGGTCATATCTAGTTCAATTCTGCTTAAAAAACTGACAAGAATAGTAGATCCTCTTCAGTCCAATACACTGTACTTGCTGGGAATAGACGTGAGTACTATTTGCACTGTTTATGGCAAAGGGAGAAAAATAGTGACTTTCCTTTCCAGAAAACATCCCTTGTTGGTTGGACCGGAAACTGCATGTGTGATTCAACTCCATTTTGGACTGGGAAACACACGCAAGCTCGCCTTACAAGAAACACATTCTGCTTTTGAGAAAAGAGCACTCTTGTATTCTACTGTATTTCCTATGGGGTCCGAACAGTGAGCTTGCTCAGAACAAAAGAACTGTGTTTCCTACACACACGGGCTATATCTAGTTCAACTCTGCTTAGGAAACTGACAAGAGCAGTAGCTCCTCTTCAGTCCAATACACTGTACTTGCTGGGAACAGACGCGAGTGCTATTTGCACTGTGTATGGCAAAAGGAGCACAATAGTGACTTTCCTTTCCAGAAAACTACTCTTGCTCGTAGGACCAGAAACTGCATGTGATTGAACTCCATTTAGGACTGGGAAACAATCGCTAGCTCGCCTTACAAGAAACACATTCTGCTTTAGAGAAAAGAGCACTCTTCTACTCTACTGTGTTTCCTACAGGGCCAGAAGAGTGAGCTTGCTCAGAACAAAAGAAGTGTACTTCCTGCACACACGGGCCATATCTAGTTCAATTTGCTTAGGAAACTGACAAGAACAGTAGATCCTCTTCAGTCTAATACACTGTACATCTTGGGAACAGACGCGTGTGCTATTTGCACTGTGTATGGCAAAGGGAGCACAATAGTGACTTTTCTTTCCAGAAAACAAGTCTTGCTCGTAAGACAGAAACTCCATGTGATTCAACTCCATTTAGGACTGGGCAACAAACGCTAGCTCGCCTTACAAGAAAAAGACTCTGCTTCTGAGAAAAGAGCACTCTTCTACTCTACTGTGTTTCTTATAGGCCAGAAGAGTGAGCTTGCTCAGAACAAAAGAACTGTGATTCCTACACACACGGGCTATATCAAGTTCAACTCTGTTTAGGAAACTCACAAGAACATTAGCTCCTCTTCAATCCAATACACTGTACTTGCTGGGAGCAGACCCGAGTGCTATTTGCACTGTGTATGGCAATGGGAGCGCAATAGTGACTCTTCTTACCAGAAAACAACTCTTGCTCGTAGGACCAGAAACTGCATGGGATTCAACTCCATTTAGGGCTGGGAAACAAAAGCTAGCTCGCCTTACAAGAAACACACTCTGCTTTTGAGAAAAGAGCACTCTTCTACTCTACTTTGTTTCCTATCGGGCCAAAACGGTGAGCTTGCTCAGAACAAAAGAACTGTGCTTCCTACACACACGAGCCATATCTAGTTCAACTCTGCTTAGGAAACTGACAAGAACAGTAGATACTCTTCAGTCCAATACACTGTACATGCTGGGAACAGACGCCAGTGCTATTTGCCCTGTGTATGACAATGGGAGCGCAATAGTGACTCTTCTTACCAGAAAACAACTCTTGCTCCTAGGATCAGAAACTACATGTGATTCAACTCCATTTAGGACTGGGAAACAAACGCTAGCTCGCCTTACAAGAAATACACTCTGCTTTTGAGAAAAGAGCACTCTTCTACTCTACTGTGTTTCGTATGGTTTCTGATCAGTGAGCTTGCTCAGAACAAAGAACTGTGCTTCCTACACACACGGGCCATATCTAGTTCAACTCTGCTTAAGAAACTGACAAGAACAGTAGCTCCTCTTCTGTCCAATACACTGTACTTGCAAAGAACAGTAGCGAGAGTTGTTAGCACTGGGTATGGCAGTAGGAGCGCAATAGTGACTCTTCTTACCAGAAAAAAACTCTTGCTCATAGGACAAGAAACTGCATGTAATTCAACTCCATTTAGGACTGGGAACCAAATGCTAGCTCACCTTACAAGAAAGACACTCTGCTTTTGAGAAAAGAGCACTCTTCTACTCCTCTGTGTTTCCTATAGGACCAGAACAGTGAGCTTGCTCAGAACAAAAGAACTGTGCTTCCTAAACACACGGGCCATATCTCGTTCAACTCTGCTTAGGAAACTGACAAGAACAGTAGCTCCTCTTCAGTCCAATACATTGTACTTGCTGGGAACAGACGCGAGTGCTATTTGCACTGTTTATGGCAAAGGGAGCACAATAGTGACTTTCCTTACCAGAAAACATCCCTTGCTTGTAGGACCAAAAACTGCATGTGATTCAACTCCATTTAGGACTGGGAAACAAACGCTAGTTCACCTTACAAGAAAAAAACTCTGCTTTTGAGAAAAGAGCACACTTCTACTCTACTGTGTTTTCTGTAGGGCCAGAACAGTGAGCTTGCTCAGAACAAAAGAACTGTGCTTCCTACACACAAAGGCTATATCTAGTTCAACTCTGCTTAGGAAACTGACGAGAACAGTAGATCCTCTAGGTCCAATACACTGTACATGATGGGAACAGACGCCAGTGCTATTTGCCCTGTGTATGACAATGGGAGCGCAATAGTGACTCTTCTTACCAGAAAACAACTCTTGCTCCTAGGATCAGAAACTGCATGTGATTCAACTCCATTTTTGACTGGGAAACAAACACTAGCTAGCCTTACAAGAAACACACTCTGCTTTTGAGAAAAGAGCACAGTTCTATTCTACTGTGTTTACTATGGGGTCCGAAAATTGAGCTTGCTCAGAACAAAAGAACTGTGCTTCACACACACGGGCCATATGTAGTTCAACTCTGCTTAGGAAACTGACAAGAACAGTAGCTCCTCTTCTGTCCAATACACTGTACTTGCTGGGAACAGACGCGAGTGCTATTTGAACTGTGTAAATCAAAGGGAGCGCAATAGTAACTTTCCTTACCAGAAAATATCCCTTGCTCATAGGACCAAAAACTGCATGTGATTCAACTCCATTTAGGACTGGGAAACAAACGCTAGCTCACCTTAAAAGAAACACACTGTGCTTTTGAGAAAAGAGCACTCTTCTACTCTACTGTGTTTCCTATAGGGCAAGAACAGTGAGCTTGCTCAGAACAAAAGAACTGTGCTTCCTACACACACGGGCTATATCTAGTTCAACTCTGCTTAGGAAACTGACAAGAACAGTAGCTCCTCTTCAGTCCAATACACATTACATGCTGGGAACTGACGCCAGTGCTATTTGCCCTGTGTATGACAATGGGAGCGCAACAGTGACTCTTCTTGCCAGAAAACAACTCTTGCTCATAGGACCAGAAACTGCATGTGATTGAACTCCATTTAGGACTGGGAAACAATCGCTAGCTCGCCTTACAAGAAACACATTCTGCTTTAGAGAAAAGAGCACTCTTCTACTCTACTGTGTTTCCTACAGGGCCAGAAGAGTGAGCTTGCTCAGAACAAAAGAAGTGTACTTCCTGCACACACGGGCCATATCTAGTTCAATTTGCTTAGGAAACTGACAAGAACAGTAGATCCTCTTCAGTCTAATACACTGTACATCTTGGGAACAGACGCGAGTGCTATTTGCACTGTGTATGGCAAAGGGAGCACAATAGTGACTTTTCTTTCCAGAAAACAAGTCTTGCTCGTAAGACAGAAACTCCATGTGATTCAACTCCATTTAGGACTGGGCAACAAACGCTAGCTCGCCTTACAAGAAAAAGACTCTGCTTCTGAGAAAAGAGCACTCTTCTACTCTACTGTGTTTCTTATAGGCCAGAAGAGTGAGCTTGCTCAGAACAAAAGAACTGTGATTCCTACACACACGGCCTATATCTAGTTCAACTCTGTTTAGGAAACTGACAAGAACATTAGCTCCTCTTCAATCCAATACACTGTACTTGCTGGGAGCAGACCCGAGTGCTATTTGCACTGTGTATGGCAATGGGAGCGCAATAGTGACTCTTCTTACCAGAAAACAACTCTTGCTCGTAGGACCAGAAACTGCATGGGATTCAACTCCATTTAGGGCTGGGAAACAAAAGCTAGCTCGCCTTACAAGAAACACACTCTGCTTTTGAGAAAAGAGCACTCTTCTACTCTACTTTGTTTCCTATTGGGCCAAAACGGTGAGCTTGCTCAGAACAAAAGAACTGTGCTTCCTACACACACGAGCCATATCTAGTTCAACTCTGCTTAGGAAACTGACAAGAACAGTAGATACTCTTCAGTCCAATACACTGTACATGCTGGGAACAGACGCCAGTGCTATTTGCCCTGTGTATGACAATGGGAGCGCAATAGTGACTCTTCTTACCAGAAAACAACTCTTGCTCCTAGGATCAGAAACTACATGTGATTCAACTCCATTTAGGACTGGGAAACAAACGCTAGCTCGCCTTACAAGAAATACACTCTGCTTTTGAGAAAAGAGCACTCTTCTACTCTACTGTGTTTCGTATGGTTTCTGATCAGTGAGCTTGCTCAGAACAAAGAACTGTGCTTCCTACACACACGGGCCATATCTAGTTCAACTCTGCTTAAGAAACTGACAAGAACAGTAGCTCCTCTTCTGTCCAATACACTGTACTTGCAAAGAACAGTAGCGAGAGTTGTTAGCACTGTGTATGGCAGTAGGAGCGCAATAGTGACTCTTCTTACCAGAAAAAAACTCTTGCTCATAGGACAAGAAACTGCATGTAATTCAACTCCATTTAGGACTGGGAACCAAATGCTAGCTCACCTTACAAGAAAGACACTCTGCTTTTGAGAAAAGAGCACTCTTCTACTCCTCTGTGTTTCCTATAGGACCAGAACAGTGAGCTTGCTCAGAACAAAAGAACTGTGCTTCCTAAACACACGGGCCATATCTCGTTCAACTCTGCTTAGGAAACTGACAAGAACAGTAGCTCCTCTTCAGTCCAATACATTGTACTTGCTGGGAACAGACGCGAGTGCTATTTGCACTGTTTATGGCAAAGGGAGCACAATAGTGACTTTCCTTACCAGAAAACATCCCTTGCTTGTAGGACCAAAAACTGCATGTGATTCAACTCCATTTAGGACTGGGAAACAAACGCTAGTTCACCTTACAAGAAAAAAACTCTGCTTTTGAGAAAAGAGCACACTTCTACTCTACTGTGTTTTCTGTAGGGCCAGAACAGTGAGCTTGCTCAGAACAAAAGAACTGTGCTTCCTACACACAAGGGCTATATCTAGTTCAACTCTGCTTAGGAAACTGACAAGAACAGTAGATCCTCTAGGTCCAATACACTGTACATGATGGGAACAGACGCCAGTGCTATTTGCCCTGTGTATGACAATGGGAGCGCAATAGTGACTCTTCTTACCAGAAAACAACTCTTGCTCCTAGGATCAGAAACTACATGTGATTCAACTCCATTTAGGACTGGGAAACAAACACTAGCTAGCCTTACAAGAAACACACTCTGCTTTTGAGAAAAGAGCACAGTTCTATTCTACTGTGTTTACTATGGGGTCCGAAAATTGAGCTTGCTCAGAACAAAAGAACTGTGCTTCACACACACGGGCCATATGTAGTTCAACTCTGCTTAGGAAACTGACAAGAACAGTAGCTCCTCTTCTGTCCAATACACTGTACTTGCTGGGAACAGACGCGAGTGCTATTTGAACTGTGTAAATCAAAGGGAGCACAATAGTGACTTTCCTTACCAGAAAATATCCCTTGCTCATAGGACCAAAAACTGCATGTGATTCAACTCCATTTAGGACTGGGAAACAAACGCTAGCTCACCTTAAAAGAAACACACTCTGCTTTTGAGAAAAGAGCACTCTTCTACTCTACTGTGTTTCCTATAGGGCAAGAACAGTGAGCTTGCTCAGAACAAAAGAACTGTGCTTCCTACACACACGGGCTATATCTAGTTCAACTCTGCTTAGGAAACTGACAAGAACAGTAGCTCCTCTTCAGTCCAATACACTGTACTTGCTGGGAGCAGACGCGAGTGCAATTTGCACTGTGTATGGCAATGGGAGCGCAATAGTGACTCTTCTTACCACAAAACAACTCTTGCTCCTAGGACCAGAAACTGCATGGGATTCAACTCCGTTTCTGACTGGGAAACAAACACTAGCTAGCCTTACAAGAAACACAATCTGCTTTTGAGAAAAGAGCACTCCTCTACTCTACTGTGTTTCCTATGGGGTCTGAAAAGTGAGGTTGCTCAGAACAAAAGAATTGTGCTTCACACACACGGGACATATCTACTTCAACTCTGCTTAAGAAACTGACAAGAACAGTAGCTCCTCTTCTGTCCAATACAACGTAATTGCTGGGAACAGATGCGAGTGCTATTTGCACTGTGTATGGCAATGGTAGCACAATAGTGACTCTTCTTACCGAAAACAACTCTTGCTCGCAGGACCAGAAACTGCATGTGATTCAACTCCATTATGGACTGGGAAACAAACGCTAGCTCGCCTTACAAGAAACACACTCTGCTTTTGAGAAAAGAGCACTCTTCTACTCTTCTGTGTTTCCTATAGGGCCAGAAGAGTGAGCTTGCTCTGAACAAATGATTTGTGCTTCCTTAACACACGGGCCATATATAGTTCAACTCTGCTTAGGAAACTGACAAGAACAGTAGCTCCTCTTCAGTCTAATACATTGTACTTGCTGGGAACAGACGCGAGTGCTATTTGCCCTGTGTATGGCAATGGGAGTGCAATAGTGACTCTCCTTACCAGAAAACAACTCTTGCTTGTAGGACCAGAAACTGCATGTGATTTAACTCCTTTAGGACTGGGAAACAATCGCTAGCTTGCCTTAGAAGAAACACCCTCTGCTTTTGAGAAAAGAGCACTCTTCTACTCTACTGCGTTTCCTATAGGGCCAGAACAGTGAGCTTGCTCAGAACAAAAGAACTGTGCTTCCTACACACACAGGCCATATCTAGTTCAACTCTGCATAGGAAACTGACAAGAACAGTAGATCCTCTTCTGTCCAATACACTGTACTTGCTGGGAACAGACGCGAGTGCTATTTGCACTGTTTATAGCAAAGGGAGCACAATAGTGACTTTCCTTACCAGTAAACATCCCTTGCTTGTAGGACCAAAAACTGCATGTGATTCAACTCCATTTAGGACTGGGAAACAAACGCTAGTTCACCTTACAAGAAAAAAAACTCTGCTTTTGAGAAAAGAGCACACTTTTACTCTACTGTGTTTTCTGTAGGGCCAGAACAGTGAGCTTGCTCAGAACATAAGATCTGTGCTTCCTACACACAAGGGCTATATCTAGTTCAACTCTGCTTAGGAAACTGACAAGAACAGTAGATCCTCTAGGTCCAATACACTGTACATGATGGGAACAGACGCCAGTGCTATTTGCCCTGTGTATGACAATGGGAGCGCAATAGTGACTCTTCTTACCAGAAAACAACTCTTGCTCCTAGGATCAGAAACTACATGTGATTAAACTCCATTTAGGACTGGGAAACAAACACTAGCTAGCCTTACAAGAAACACACTCTGCTTTTGAGAAAAGAGCACACTTCTATTCTACTGTGTTTCCTATGGGGTCCGAAAATTGAGCTTGCTCAGAACAAAAGAACTGTGCTTCACACACACGGGCCATATGTAGTTCAACTCTGCTTAGGAAACTGACAAGAACAGTAGCTCCTCTTCTGTCCAATACGCTGTACTTGCTGGGAACAGACGCGAGTGCTATTTGAATTGTGTAAATCAAAGGGAGCACAATAGTGACTTTCCTTACCAGAAAACATTCCTTGCTCATAGGACCAAAAACTGCATGTGATTCAACTCCATTTAGGACTGGGAAACAAATGCTAGCTCACCTTAAAAGAAACACACTCTGCTTTTGAGAAAAGAGCACTCTTCTACTCTACTGTGTTTCCTATAGGGCAAGAACAGTGAGCTTGCTCAGAACAAAAGAACTGTGCTTCCTACACACACGGGCTATATCTAGTTCAACTCTGCTTAGGAAACTGACAAGAACAGTAGCTCCTCTTCAGTCCAATACACTGTACTTGCTGGGAGCAGACGCGAGTGCAATTTGCACTGTGTATGGCAATGGGAGCGCAGTAGTGACTCTTCTTACCACAAAACAACTCTTGCTCGTAGGACCAGAAACTGCATGAGATTCAACTCCACTTAGAACTGGGAAACAAACTCTAGCTCGCCTTACAAGAAACACACTCTGCTTTTGAGAAAAGAGCACTCTTCTACTCTTCTGTGTTTCCTATAGGTCCAGAACAGTGAGCTTCCTCAGAACAAAAGAACTGTGCTTCCTACACACACGGGCCATATCTACTTCAACTCTGCTTAGGAAACAGACAAGAACAGTAGCTCCTCTTCTGTCCAATTCTCTGTACTTGCTGGGAACAGACGCCAGTGCTATTTGCGCTGTGTATGGAAATGGGAGCGCAATAGTGTCTCTTTTTACCAGAAAAAAACTGTTGCTCCTAGGAACAGAAACTGCATGTGATTCAACTCCATTTAGGACTGGGAAACAAACGCTAGTTCGCCTTACAAGAAACACACTCTGCTTTTGAGAAAAGAGCACTCTTCTACTCTACTGTGTTTCCTATATTGCCAGAACACTGAGCTTGCTCAGAACAAAGAACTGTGCTTCCTACACACACGGGCCATATCTAGTTCAACTCTGCTTAAGAAACTGACAAGAACAGTAGCTCCTCTTCTGTCCAATACACTGTACTTGCAAAGAACAGTAGCGAGAGTTGTTAGCACTGGGTATGGCAGTAGGAGCGCAATAGTGACTCTTCTTACCAGAAAAAAACTCTTGCTCATAGGACAAGAAACTGCATGTAATTCAACTCCATTTAGGACTGGGAACCAAATGCTAGCTCACCTTACAAGAAAGACACTCTGCTTTTGAGAAAAGAGCACTCTTCTACTCCTCTGTGTTTCCTATAGGACCAGAACAGTGAGCTTGCTCAGAACAAAAGAACTGTGCTTCCTAAACACACGGGCCATATCTCGTTCAACTCTGCTTAGGAAACTGACAAGAACAGTAGCTCCTCTTCAGTCCAATACATTGTACTTGCTGGGAACAGACGCGAGTGCTATTTGCACTGTTTATGGCAAAGGGAGCACAATAGTGACTTTCCTTACCAGAAAACATCCCTTGCTTGTAGGACCAAAAACTGCATGTGATTCAACTCCATTTAGGACTGGGAAACAAACGCTAGTTCACCTTACAAGAAAAAAACTCTGCTTTTGAGAAAAGAGCACACTTCTACTCTACTGTGTTTTCTGTAGGGCCAGAACAGTGAGCTTGCTCAGAACAAAAGAACTGTGCTTCCTACACACAAAGGCTATATCTAGTTCAACTCTGCTTAGGAAACTGACGAGAAACAGTAGATCCTCTAGGTCCAATACACTGTACATGATGGGAACAGACGCCAGTGCTATTTGCCCTGTGTATGACAATGGGAGCGCAATAGTGACTCTTCTTACCAGAAAACAACTCTTGCTCCTAGGATCAGAAACTGCATGTGATTCAACTCCATTTTTGACTGGGAAACAAACACTAGCTAGCCTTACAAGAAACACACTCTGCTTTTGAGAAAAGAGCACAGTTCTATTCTACTGTGTTTACTATGGGGTCCCGAAAATTGAGCTTGCTCAGAACAAAAGAACTGTGCTTCACACACACGGGCCATATGTAGTTCAACTCTGCTTAGGAAACTGACAAGAACAGTAGCTCCTCTTCTGTCCAATACACTGTACTTGCTGGGAACAGACGCGAGTGCTATTTGAACTGTGTAAATCAAAGGGAGCGCAATAGTAACTTTCCTTACCAGAAAATATCCCTTGCTCATAGGACCAAAAACTGCATGTGATTCAACTCCATTTAGGACTGGGAAACAAACGCTAGCTCACCTTAAAAGAAACACACTGTGCTTTTGAGAAAAGAGCACTCTTCTACTCTACTGTGTTTCCTATAGGGCAAGAACAGTGAGCTTGCTCAGAACAAAAGAACTGTGCTTCCTACACACACGGGCTATATCTAGTTCAACTCTGCTTAGGAAACTGACAAGAACAGTAGCTCCTCTTCAGTCCAATACACATTACATGCTGGGAACTGACGCCAGTGCTATTTGCCCTGTGTATGACAATGGGAGCGCAACAGTGACTCTTCTTGCCAGAAAACAACTCTTGCTCATAGGACCAGAAACTGCATGTGATTGAACTCCATTTAGGACTGGGAAAACAATCGCTAGCTCGCCTTACAAGAAACACATTCTGCTTTAGAGAAAAGAGCACTCTTCTACTCTACTGTGTTTCCTACAGGGCCAGAAGAGTGAGCTTGCTCAGAACAAAAGAAGTGTACTTCCTGCACACACGGGCCATATCTAGTTCAATTTGCTTAGGAAACTGACAAGAACAGTAGATCCTCTTCAGTCTAATACACTGTACATCTTGGGAACAGACGCGAGTGCTATTTGCACTGTGTATGGCAAAGGGAGCACAATAGTGACTTTTCTTTCCAGAAAACAAGTCTTGCTCGTAAGACAGAAACTCCATGTGATTCAACTCCATTTAGGACTGGGCAACAAACGCTAGCTCGCCTTACAAGAAAAAGACTCTGCTTCTGAGAAAAGAGCACTCTTCTACTCTACTGTGTTTCTTATAGGCCAGAAGAGTGAGCTTGCTCAGAACAAAAGAACTGTGATTCCTACACACACGGCCTATATCTAGTTCAACTCTGTTTAGGAAACTGACAAGAACATTAGCTCCTCTTCAATCCAATACACTGTACTTGCTGGGAGCAGACCCGAGTGTTTGCACTGTGTATGGCAATGGGAGCGCAATAGTGACTCTTCTTACCAGAAAACAACTCTTGCTCGTAGGACCAGAAACTGCATGGGATTCAACTCCATTTAGGGCTGGGAAACAAAAGCTAGCTCGCCTTACAAGAAACACACTCTGCTTTTGAGAAAAGAGCACTCTTCTACTCTACTTTGTTTCCTATTGGGCCAAAACGGTGAGCTTGCTCAGAACAAAAGAACTGTGCTTCCTACACACACGAGCCATATCTAGTTCAACTCTGCTTAGGAAACTGACAAGAACAGTAGATACTCTTCAGTCCAATACACTGTACATGCTGGGAACAGACGCCAGTGCTATTTGCCCTGTGTATGACAATGGGAGCGCAATAGTGACTCTTCTTACCAGAAAACAACTCTTGCTCCTAGGATCAGAAACTACATGTGATTCAACTCCATTTAGGACTGGGAAACAAACGCTAGCTCGCCTTACAAGAAATACACTCTGCTTTTGAGAAAAGAGCACTCTTCTACTCTACTGTGTTTCGTATGGTTTCTGATCAGTGAGCTTGCTCAGAACAAAGAACTGTGCTTCCTACACACACGGGCCATATCTAGTTCAACTCTGCTTAAGAAACTGACAAGAACAGTAGCTCCTCTTCTGTCCAATACACTGTACTTGCAAAGAACAGTAGCGAGAGTTGTTAGCACTGTGTATGGCAGTAGGAGCGCAATAGTGACTCTTCTTACCAGAAAAAAACTCTTGCTCATAGGACAAGAAACTGCATGTAATTCAACTCCATTTAGGACTGGGAACCAAATGCTAGCTCACCTTACAAGAAAGACACTCTGCTTTTGAGAAAAGAGCACTCTTCTACTCCTCTGTGTTTCCTATAGGACCAGAACAGTGAGCTTGCTCAGAACAAAAGAACTGTGCTTCCTAAACACACGGGCCATATCTCGTTCAACTCTGCTTAGGAAACTGACAAGAACAGTAGCTCCTCTTCAGTCCAATACATTGTACTTGCTGGGAACAGACGCGAGTGCTATTTGCACTGTTTATGGCAAAGGGAGCACAATAGTGACTTTCCTTACCAGAAAACATCCCTTGCTTGTAGGACCAAAAACTGCATGTGATTCAACTCCATTTAGGACTGGGAAACAAACGCTAGTTCACCTTACAAGAAAAAAACTCTGCTTTTGAGAAAAGAGCACACTTCTACTCTACTGTGTTTTCTGTAGGGCCAGAACAGTGAGCTTGCTCAGAACAAAAGAACTGTGCTTCCTACACACAAGGGCTATATCTAGTTCAACTCTGCTTAGGAAACTGACAAGAACAGTAGATCCTCTAGGTCCAATACACTGTACATGATGGGAACAGACGCCAGTGCTATTTGCCCTGTGTATGACAATGGGAGCGCAATAGTGACTCTTCTTACCAGAAAACAACTCTTGCTCCTAGGATCAGAAACTACATGTGATTCAACTCCATTTAGGACTGGGAAACAAACACTAGCTAGCCTTACAAGAAACACACTCTGCTTTTGAGAAAAGAGCACAGTTCTATTCTACTGTGTTTACTATGGGGTCCGAAAATTGAGCTTGCTCAGAACAAAAGAACTGTGCTTCACACACACGGGCCATATGTAGTTCAACTCTGCTTAGGAAACTGACAAGAACAGTAGCTCCTCTTCTGTCCAATACACTGTACTTGCTGGGAACAGACGCGAGTGCTATTTGAACTGTGTAAATCAAAGGGAGCACAATAGTGACTTTCCTTACCAGAAAATATCCCTTGCTCATAGGACCAAAAACTGCATGTGATTCAACTCCATTTAGGACTGGGAAACAAACGCTAGCTCACCTTAAAAGAAACACACTCTGCTTTTGAGAAAAGAGCACTCTTCTACTCTACTGTGTTTCCTATAGGGCAAGAACAGTGAGCTTGCTCAGAACAAAAGAACTGTGCTTCCTACACACACGGGCTATATCTAGTTCAACTCTGCTTAGGAAACTGACAAGAACAGTAGCTCCTCTTCAGTCCAATACACTGTACTTGCTGGGAGCAGACGCGAGTGCAATTTGCACTGTGTATGGCAATGGGAGCGCAATAGTGACTCTTCTTACCACAAAACAACTCTTGCTCCTAGGACCAGAAACTGCATGGGATTCAACTCCGTTTCTGACTGGGAAACAAACACTAGCTAGCCTTACAAGAAACACAATCTGCTTTTGAGAAAAGAGCACTCCTCTACTCTACTGTGTTTCCTATGGGGTCTGAAAAGTGAGGTTGCTCAGAACAAAAGAATTGTGCTTCACACACACGGGACATATCTACTTCAACTCTGCTTAAGAAACTGACAAGAACAGTAGCTCCTCTTCTGTCCAATACAACGTAATTGCTGGGAACAGATGCGAGTGCTATTTGCACTGTGTATGGCAATGGTAGCACAATAGTGACTCTTCTTACCGAAAACAACTCTTGCTCGCAGGACCAGAAACTGCATGTGATTCAACTCCATTATGGACTGGGAAACAAACGCTAGCTCGCCTTACAAGAAACACACTCTGCTTTTGAGAAAAGAGCACTCTTCTACTCTTCTGTGTTTCCTATAGGGCCAGAAGAGTGAGCTTGCTCTGAACAAATGATTTGTGCTTCCTTAACACACGGGCCATATATAGTTCAACTCTGCTTAGGAAACTGACAAGAACAGTAGCTCCTCTTCAGTCTAATACATTGTACTTGCTGGGAACAGACGCGAGTGCTATTTGCCCTGTGTATGGCAATGGGAGTGCAATAGTGACTCTCCTTACCAGAAAACAACTCTTGCTTGTAGGACCAGAAACTGCATGTGATTTAACTCCTTTAGGACTGGGAAACAATCGCTAGCTTGCCTTAGAAGAAACACCCTCTGCTTTTGAGAAAAGAGCACTCTTCTACTCTACTGCGTTTCCTATAGGGCCAGAACAGTGAGCTTGCTCAGAACAAAAGAACTGTGCTTCCTACACACACAGGCCATATCTAGTTCAACTCTGCATAGGAAACTGACAAGAACAGTAGATCCTCTTCTGTCCAATACACTGTACTTGCTGGGAACAGACGCGAGTGCTATTTGCACTGTTTATAGCAAAGGGAGCACAATAGTGACTTTCCTTACCAGTAAACATCCCTTGCTTGTAGGACCAAAAACTGCATGTGATTCAACTCCATTTAGGACTGGGAAACAAACGCTAGTTCACCTTACAAGAAAAAAAACTCTGCTTTTGAGAAAAGAGCACACTTTTACTCTACTGTGTTTTCTGTAGGGCCAGAACAGTGAGCTTGCTCAGAACATAAGATCTGTGCTTCCTACACACAAGGGCTATATCTAGTTCAACTCTGCTTAGGAAACTGACAAGAACAGTAGATCCTCTAGGTCCAATACACTGTACATGATGGGAACAGACGCCAGTGCTATTTGCCCTGTGTATGACAATGGGAGCGCAATAGTGACTCTTCTTACCAGAAAACAACTCTTGCTCCTAGGATCAGAAACTACATGTGATTAAACTCCATTTAGGACTGGGAAACAAACACTAGCTAGCCTTACAAGAAACACACTCTGCTTTTGAGAAAAGAGCACACTTCTATTCTACTGTGTTTCCTATGGGGTCCGAAAATTGAGCTTGCTCAGAACAAAAGAACTGTGCTTCACACACACGGGCCATATGTAGTTCAACTCTGCTTAGGAAACTGACAAGAACAGTAGCTCCTCTTCTGTCCAATACGCTGTACTTGCTGGGAACAGACGCGAGTGCTATTTGAATTGTGTAAATCAAAGGGAGCACAATAGTGACTTTCCTTACCAGAAAACATTCCTTGCTCATAGGACCAAAAACTGCATGTGATTCAACTCCATTTAGGACTGGGAAACAAATGCTAGCTCACCTTAAAAGAAACACACTCTGCTTTTGAGAAAAGAGCACTCTTCTACTCTACTGTGTTTCCTATAGGGCAAGAACAGTGAGCTTGCTCAGAACAAAAGAACTGTGCTTCCTACACACACGGGCTATATCTAGTTCAACTCTGCTTAGGAAACTGACAAGAACAGTAGCTCCTCTTCAGTCCAATACACTGTACTTGCTGGGAGCAGACGCGAGTGCAATTTGCACTGTGTATGGCAATGGGAGCGCAGTAGTGACTCTTCTTACCACAAAACAACTCTTGCTCGTAGGACCAGAAACTGCATGAGATTCAACTCCACTTAGAACTGGGAAACAAACTCTAGCTCGCCTTACAAGAAACACACTCTGCTTTTGAGAAAAGAGCACTCTTCTACTCTTCTGTGTTTCCTATAGGTCCAGAACAGTGAGCTTCCTCAGAACAAAAGAACTGTGCTTCCTACACACACGGGCCATATCTACTTCAACTCTGCTTAGGAAACAGACAAGAACAGTAGCTCCTCTTCTGTCCAATTCTCTGTACTTGCTGGGAACAGACGCCAGTGCTATTTGCGCTGTGTATGGAAATGGGAGCGCAATAGTGTCTCTTTTTACCAGAAAAAAACTGTTGCTCCTAGGAACAGAAACTGCATGTGATTCAACTCCATTTAGGACTGGGAAACAAACGCTAGTTCGCCTTACAAGAAACACACTCTGCTTTTGAGAAAAGAGCACTCTTCTACTCTACTGTGTTTCCTATATTGCCAGAACACTGAGCTTGCTCAGAACAAAAGAACTGTGCTTCCTACACACAGGGGCCATATCTAGTTCAACTCTGCTTAGGAAACTGACAAGAACAGTAGCTCCTCTTCAATCCAATACACTGTACTTGCAGTTAACAGACACGAGTGCTATTTGCACTGTGTATGGCAATGGGAGCACAATAGTGACTCCTCTTACCAGAAAACAACTCTTGCTCATAGGACCAGAAACTGCATGAGATTCAACTCCGTTTCTGAATGGGAAACAAAAAATAGCCAGCCTTACAAGAAACACACTCTGCTTCTGAAAAGAGCACTCTTCTACTCTACTGTGTTTCCTATGGGGTCCGAACAGTGAGCTTGCTCAGAACAATGAAATGTGCTTCCTACACACACGGGCCATATCTAGTTCAACTCTGCTTAGGAAACTGACAAGAACAGTAGCTCCTCTTCAGTCCAATACACTGTACATGCTGGGAACAGATGTGAGTGCTATTTGCCCTGTGTATGGCAATGGGAGGGCAATAGTGACTCTTCTTAGCAGAAAACAACTCTTGCTTGAGGACCAGAAATTGCATGTGATTCAACTCCATTTAGGACTTGGAAAGAAACGCTAGCTCGCCTTAGGAGAAACACAGTCTGCTTTTGAGAAAAGAGCACTCTTCTACTCTACTGTGTTTCCTATAGTGCCAGAACAGTGAGCTTGCTCAGAACAAAAGAACTGTGCTTCCTAAACACATGGGCCATATCTAGTTCAACTCTGCTTAGGAAACTGACAAGAGCAGTAGCTCCTCTTCAGTCCAATACACTGTACTTGCTGGGAACAGACACGAGTGCTATTTGCACTGTGTATGGCAAAGGGAGCACAATAGTGACTTTCCTTTCCAGAAAACATGTCTTGCTCGTAGGACAGAAACTCCATGTGATTCAACTCCATTTAGGACTGGGAAACAAACGCTAGTTCGCCTTACAAGAAAAACACTCTGCTTTTGAGAAAAGAGCACTCTTCTACTCCACTGTGTTTCTTATAGGCCAGAAGAGTGAGCTTGCTCAGAACAAAAGAACTGTGCTTCCTACACACACAGGCTAAATCTAGTTCAACTCTGTTTAGGAAACTGACAAGAACAGTAGCCCCTCTTCAGTCCAATACACTGTACATGCTGGGAACAGACGCCAGTGCTATTTTCCCTGTGTATGACAATGGGAGCGCAATAGTGACTCTTCTTATCAGAAAACAATTCTTGCTCCTAGGATCAGAAACTGCATGTGATTCAACTCCATTTAGGACTTGGAAACAAACGCTAGCTCGTCTTACAAGACACACACTCTACTTTTGAGAAAAGAGCACTCTTCTACTCTACTGTGTTTCCTATGGGGTCCGAACAGTGAGCTTGCTCAGAACAAAAGAACTATGCTTCCTACACACACGGGCCATATCTAGTTCAACTCTGCTTAGGAAACTGACAAGAACAGTAGCTCCTCTTCTGTCCAATACACTGTACTTGCAAAGAACAGTAGCAAGTGTTGTTTGCACTGTGTATGGCAATAGGACGGCAATAGTTACTCTTCTTATCAGAAAACAACTCTTGCTCATAGGACAAGAAACTGCATGTAATTCAACTCCATTTAGGACTGGGAAACAAACGCTAGCTCACCTTACAAGAAACACACTGTGCTTTTGAGAAAAGAGCACTCTTCTACTCTTCTGTGTTTCCTAAAGGACCAGAACAGTGAGCTTGCTCAGAACAAAAGAACTGTGCTTCCTACACACACGGGCTATATCTTGTTCAACTCTGCTTAGGAAACTGACAAGAACAGTAGCTCCTCTTCAATCCAATACACTGTACTTGCTGGGAGCAGACGCGAGTGCTATTTGCACTGTGTATGGCAAAGGGAGCGAAATAGTGACTCTTCTTACCAGAAAACAACTCTTGCTCGTAGGACCAGAAACTGCATGGGATTCAACTCCGTTTCTGACTGGGAAACAAACACTAGTTAGCCTTACAAGAAACACACTCTGCTTTTGAGAAAAGAGCACTCTTCTACTCTACTGTGTTTACTATGGGGTCTGAAAATTGAGCTTGCTCAGAACAAAAGAACTGTGCTTCACACACACGGGCCATATCTAGTTCAACTCTGCTTAGGAAACTGACAAGAACAGTAGCTCCTCTTCAGTCCAATACACTGTACTTTCTCGGCACAGACGTGAGTGCTATTTGCACTGTTTATCTCAAAAGGAGCACAATAGTGACTTTCCTTACCAGAATACATCCCTTGCTCGTAGGACCAGAAACTGCATGTGATTCAACTCCATTTTGGACTGGGAAACAAACGCTATCTCGCCTTACAAGAAACACACTCTGCTTTTGAGAAAAGAGCACTCTTCTAGTCTAATGTGTTTCCTATGGGGTCCGAACAGTGAGCTTGCTCAGAACAAAAGAACTGTGCTTACAACACTCCCGGGCCATATCTAGTTCAACTCTGCTTAGGAAACTGACAAGAACAGTAGATCATCTTCAGTCCAATACACTGTACATGCTGGGAACAGACGCCAGTGCTATTTGACCTGTGTATGACAATGGGAGGGCAATAGTGACTCTTCTTACCAGAAAACAACTCTTGCATGTAGGACCAGAAACTGCATGTTATTCAACTCCATTTAGGACTGGGAAACAAACACTAGCTCGCTTTACAAGAAAAACACTCTGCTTTTGAGAAAAGAGCACTCTTCTATTCTACTGTGTTTCCTATGGGTCCAAACAGTGAGCTTGCTCAGAACAAAAGAACTGTGCTTTCTACACACACGGGCCATATCTAGTTCAACTCTGCTTAGGAAACTGACAAGAACAGTAGATCCTCTTCAGTCCAATACACTTTACATGCTGGGAATAGACGCCAGTGCTATTTGCCCTGTGTATGACAATGGGAGCGCAATAGTGACTCTTCTTACCATAAAACAACTCTTGCTTGTGGACCAGAAATTGCATGCGATTGAACTCCATTTAGGACTGGGAAACAAACACTAGCTCACCTTACAAGAAACACATTCTGCTTTTGAGAAAAGAGCACTCTTCTACTCTACTGTGTTTTCTATAGGGCCAGAAGAGTGAGCTTGCTCAGAACAAAAGAAGTGTACTTCCTACACACACGGGCCATATCTAGTTCAACTTTGCTTAGGAAACTGACAAGAACAGTAGATCCTCTTCAGTCCAACACACTGTACATCCTGGGAACAGACGCGAGTCCTATTTGCCCTGTGTATGGCAATGGGAACACAATAGTGACTCTTCTTACCAGAAAACAACTCTTGCTTGTAGGACCAGAAACTGCATGTGATTCAACTCCATTTAGGACTGGGAAACAAAAGCTAGCTTGCCTTACAAGAAACACACTCTGCTTTTGAGAAAAGAGCACTCTTCTACTCTACTGTGTTTCTCATAGGGCCAGAACAGTGAGCTTGCTCAGAACAAAAGAACTGTGCTTCCTACACACACCGGCCATATCTAGTTCAACTCTGCCTCGGAAACTGACAAGAACAGTAGATCCTCTTCAGTCCAATACACTGTACATGCTGAGAACAGACGCCAGTGCTATTTGCCCTGTGTATGACAATAGGAGCGCAATAGTGACTCTTCTTATCAGAAAACAATTCTTGCTCCTAGGATCAGAAACTGCATGTGATTCAACTCCATTTAGGACTTGGAAACAAACGCTAGCTCGTCTTACAAGAAACACACTCTACTTTTGAGAAAAGAGCACTCTTCTACTCTACTGTGTTTCCTATGGGGTCCGAACAGTGAGCTTCCTCAGAACAAAAGAACTGTGCTTCCTACACACACGGGCCATATCTAGTTCAACTCTGCTTAGGAAACTGACAGGAACAGTAGCTCCTCTTCTGTCCAATACACTGTACTTGCAAAGAACAGTAGCAAGTGTTGTTTGCACTGTGTATGGCAATAGGAGGGCAATAGTGATTCTTCTTATCAGAAAACAACTCTTGCTCATAGGACAAGAAACTGCATGTAATTCAACTCCATTTAGGACTGGGAAACAAACGCTAGCTCACCTTACAAGAAACACACTCTGCTTTTGAGAAAAGAGCACTCTTCTACTCTTCTGTGTTTCCTATAGGACCAGAACAGTGAGCTTGCTCAGAACAAAAGAACTGTGCTTCCTACACACACGGGCTGTATCTTGTTCAACTCTGCTTAGGAAACTGACAAGAACAGTAGCTCCTCTTCAATCCAATACACTGTACTTGCTGGGAGCAGATGCGAGTGCTATTTGCACTGTGTATGGCAAAGGGAGCGAAATAGTGACTCTTCTTACCAGAAAACAACTCTTGCTCGTGGACCATAAACCGCATGGGATTCAACTCCATTTCTGACTGGAAAACAAACACTAGCTAGCCTTACAAGAAACACACTCTGCTTTTGAGAAAAGAGCACTCTTCTACTTTACTGTGTTTACTATGGGGTCCGAAAATTGAGCTTGCTCAGAACAAAAGAATTGTGCTTCACACACACGGGCCATATCTAGTTCAACAATGCTTAGGAAACTGACAAGAACAGTAGCTCCTCTTCAGTCCAATACACTGTACTTTCTCGGAACAGACGTGAGTGCTATTTGCACTGTTTATCTCAAAAGGAGCACAATAGTGACTTTCCTTACCAGAATACATCCCTTGCTCGTAGGACCAGAAACTGCATGAGATTCAACTCCATTTTGGACTGGGAAACAAACGCTAGCTCGCCTTACAAAAAACAAACTCTGCTTTTGAGAAAAGAGCACTCTTCTACTCTTCTGTGTTTCCTATAGGACCAGAACAGTGAGCTTGCTCAGAACAAAAGAACTGTGCTTCCTACACACACGGGCTGTATCTTGTTTAACTCTGCTTAGGAAACTGACAAGAACAGTAGCTCCTCTTCAATCCAATACACTGTACTTGCTGGGAGCAGACGCGAGTGCTATTTGCACTGTGTATGGCAAAGGGAGCGAAATAGTGACTCTTCTTACCAAAAAACAACTCTTGCTCGTAGGACCAGAAACCGCATGGGATTCAACTCCGTTTCTGACTGGAAAACAAACACTAGCTAGCCTTACAAGAAACACACTCTGCTTTTGAGAAAAGAGCACTCTTCTACTCTACTGTGTTTACTATAGGGTCCGAAAATTGAGCTTGCTCAGAACAAAAGAACTGTGCTTCACACACGGGCCATATCTAATTCAACAATGCTTAGGAAACTGACAAGAACAGTAGCTCCTCTTCAGTCCAATACACTGTACTTGCTGGGAACAGACGCGAGTGCTATTTGCACTGTTTATCTCAAAAGGAGCACAATAGTGACTTTCCTTACCAGAATACATCCCTTGCTCGTAGGACCAGAAACTGCATGTGATTCAACTCCATTTTGGACTGGGAAACAAACGCTAGCTCGCCTTACAAGAAACAAACTCTGCTTTTGAGAAAAGAGCACTCTTCTATTCTACTGTGTTTCCTATGGGGTCCGAACGGTGACCTTGCTCAGAACAAAAGAACTGTGCTTCCTACACACACGGGCCATATCTAGTTCAACTCTGCTTAGGAAACTGACAAGAACAGTAGATCATCTTCAGTCCAATACACTTTACATGCTGGGAACAGACGCCAGTGCTATTTGCCCTGTGTATGACAATGGGAGCGCAATAGTGACTATTCTTACCAGAAAACAACTCTTGCTCGTAGGACCAGAAACTGCATGTGATTCAACTCCATTTAGGACTGGGAAACAAACGCTAGCTCGCCTTACAAGAAACACACTCTTCTTTTGAGAAAAGAGCACTCTTCTACTCTTCTGTGTTTCCTAAAGGACCAGAACAGTGAGCTTGCTCAGAACAAAAGAACTGTGCTTCCTACACACACGGGCCATATCTAGTTCAACTCTGCTTAGGAAACTGACAAGAACAGTAGATCCTCTTCAGTCCAATACACTGTACTTGCTGGGAAAAGACGCCAGTGCTATTTGTCCTGGGTATGGCAATGGCAGCGCAGAGTGACTCTCCTTACCAGATAACAACTCTTGTTTGTTGGACCAGAAACTGCATGTGATTCAACTCCATGTAGGACTGGGAAACAAACACTAACTCGCCTTACAAGAAACACACTCTGCTTTTGAGAAAAGAGCACTCTTCTACTCTACTGTGTTTCCTATGGGGTCCAAACTGTGAGCTTGCTCAGAACAAAAAACTGTGCTTCCTACACACGGACCATATCTAGTTCAACTCTGCTTAGGAAACTAACAAGAACAGTAGCTCCTATTCAGTCCAATACACTGTATGTGCTGGGAACAGACGCGAGTGCTATTTGCACTGTGTATAGCAATTGGAGCGCAATAGTGACTCTTCTTCCCAGAAAACAACTCTTGCTCGTAGGACCAAAAACTGCATGTGACTCAACTCCATTTAGGACTGGGAAACAAACTCGAGCTCGCCTTACAAGAAACACACTCTGCTTTTGAGAAAAGAGCACTCTTCTACTCTACTGTGTTTCCTATAGGGTCAAAACAGTGAGCTTGCTCAGAACAATAACAGTGCTTCCTGAACACATGGTCATATCTAGTTCAATTTTGCTTATAAACCTGACAAGAACAGTAGATCCTCTTCAGTCCAATACACTGTACTGCTGGGAACAGACAACAGTGCTATTTGTCCTGTGTAGGGAAATGGCAGCGCAATAGTGACTATTCTTACCATAAAACAACTCTTGCTCGTAGGACCAGAAACTGCATGTGATTCAACTCCATTTAGGACTGGGAAACAAACGCTAGCTCACCTTAAAAGAAACACACTCTGCTTTTGAGAAAAGAGCACTCTTCTACTCTACTGTGTTTCCTATCGGGTCCAAACAGTGAGCTTGTTCAGAACAAAACAACTGTACTTCCTTCACACACCGGCATACCTAGTTCAATTCTGCTTAGGAACCTGACAAGAACAGTAGATCCTCTTCAGTCCAATACACTGCACTTGCTGGGAACAGACGCGAGTGCTATTTTCCCTGTGTATGACAATGAGAACGTAATAGTGACTCTTCTTACCAGAAAACAACTCTTGCTCGTAGGACCAGAAACTGCATGAGATTCAACTCCATTTAGGACTGGGAATCAAACGCTAGCTCACCTTTCAAGAAACACACTCTGCTTTTGAGAAAAAAGCCCTCTTCTACTCTAAGGTGTTTCCTATAGGGCCAAAACAGTGAGCTTGATCAGAACAAAAGAACTGTGCTTCCTACACTAACGGTCATATCTAGTTCAACTCTGCTTAGGAAACTGACAAGAATAGTAGATCCTCTTCAGTCAAATACACTGCACTTGCTGGGAACAGACGCGAGTGCTATTTGCACTGTGTATGGCAATGGGAGCGCAATAGTGACTTTCCTTACCAGAAAACAACTCTTGCTCGTAGGACCAGAAACTGCATGTGATTCAACTCCATATAGGACTGGGAAACAAAAGCTAGCTTGCCTTACAAGAAACACACTCTGCTTTTGAGAAAAGAGCACTCTTCTACTCTACTGTGTTTCCCATAGGGCCAGAACAGTGAGCTTGCTCAGAACAAAAGAACTGTGCTTTCTAAACACACGGCCATATCTAGTTCAACTCTGCTTAGGAACCTGACAAGAACAGTAGATCCTCTTCAGTCCAATACACTGTACTTGCTGGGAACAGACTCCAGTGCTATTTGTCCTGTGTATGGCAATGGCAGCGCAATATTTACTATTCTTACCATAAAACAACTCTTGACAATAGGACCAGAAACTGCATGGGATTCAACTCCATTTAGGACTGGGAAACAAACGCTAGCTCTCCTTACAAGGAACACACTTTGCTTTTGAGAAAAGAGCACTCTTCTACTCTACTGTGTTTCCTATGGGGTCCAAACAGTTAGCTTGCTCAGAACAAAAGAACTGTGCTTCCTACACACACCGACCATATCTAGTTCAACTCTGCTTAGGAAACTGACAAGAACAGTAGCTGCTATTTAGTGCAATATACTGTACTTGCTGGGAACAGACGCGAGTGCTATTTGCACTGTTTATGGCAATGGAAGCACAATAGTAACTTTCCTTACCAGAAAACAACTCTTGCTCATAGGACCAGACACTGCCTGTGATTGAACTCCAATTAGGGCTAGGAAACAAACGCTAGCTCGCCTTACAAGAAACACACTTTTCTTTTGAGAAAAGAGCACTCTTCTTCTCTACTGTGTTTCCTATGAGGTCCGAACAGTGAGCTTGCTCAGAACAAAAAAAATCGTGATTCCTACACACACCGACACACCTAGTTCAATTCTGATTAGGAACCTGACAAGAACAGTAGATCCTCTTCAGACCAATACACTGTACTGCTGGGAACAGACAACAGTGCTATTTGTCCTGTGTATGGCAATGGCAGCGCAATAGTGACTCTTCTTAAGTAAAACAACTCTTGCTCGTAGGACCAGAAACTGCATGTGATTCAACTCCATTTAGGACTGGGAAACAAACGCTAGCTCGCCTTACAAGAAACACACTCTGCTTTTGAGAAAAGAGCACTCTTCTACTCTACTGTGTTTCCTATGGGGTCCAAAGAGTGAGCTTGCTCAGAACAAAAGAACTGTGCTTCCTACACACACGGACCATATCTAGTTCAGCTCTGCTTAGGAAACTGACAAGAACAGTAGCTCCTCTTCAGTCCAATACACTGTACTTGCTGGGAACAGACGCCAGTGCTATTTTTCCTGTGTAGGGCAATGGCAGCGCAATATTGACTCTTTTTACCAGAAAACAACTCATGCTCGTAGGACCAGAAACTGCATGGGATTCAACTCCATTTATGACTGGGAAACAAACGCTAGCTCGCCTTACAAGAAACACACTCTGCTTTTGAGAAAAGAGCAAAATTCAACTCTACTGTGTTTCCTATGTGGTCCGAGCAGTGATCTTGCTCAGAACAAAAGAACTGTGCTTCCTACACACACGGCCATATCTAGTTCAATTCTGCTTAGGAACCTGACAAGAACAGTAGATCCTCTTCAGTCCAATACACTGTACTTGCTGGGAACAGACGCCAGTGGAATTTGTCCTGTGTATGGCAATGGCAGCGCAATAGTGACTCTTCTTACCAAAAAACACGTCTTGCTCATAGGACCAAAAACTGCCTGTGACAACTCCATTTAGGACTGGTAAACAAAGGCGAGCTCGCCTTACATGAAACACACTTTGCTTTTGAGAAAAGAGCACTCTTCTACTCTACTGAGATTCCTATGGGGTCCAAACAGTGAGCTTGCTCAGAACAAAAGAACTGTGCTTCCTTTCAAACACTGACCATCTCTAGTTCAACTCCTCTTAGGAAACTGACAAGAACAGTAGCTCCTCTTCAGTCCGATACACTGTATTTGCTGGGAACAGATGCGAGTGCTATTTGCACTGTGTATGGCAATGGGAGCGCAATAGTTACTTTCCTTACCAGAAAACAACTCTTGCTCGTAGGACCATAAACTGCATGTGATTCAACTCCATTTAGGACTGGGAAACAAACGCTATCTCGCCTTACAAGAAACACACTCTGCTTTTGAGAAAAGAGCACTCTCCTACTCTACTGTGTTTCCTAGGTGGTCCAAACAGTGAGCTTGCTCGAACAAAAGAACTGTGCTTCCTACACACACGGCCATATCTAGTTCAATTCTGCTTAGGAACCTGACAAGAACAGTAGATCCTCTTCAGTCCAATACACTGTACTTGCTCGGAAGAGACGCCAGTGCTATTTGTCCAGTGTATGGCAATGGCAGCACAATAGTGACTCTCCTTACCATAAAACAACTCTTGCTCGTAGGAACAGAAATGGCATGTGATTCAACTCCATTTAGGACTGGGAAACAAACGCTAGCTAGCCTTACAAGAAACACACTCTGCTTTAGAGAAAAGAGCACTCTGCTACTCTACTGTGTTTCCTATGGGGTCCAAACAGTGAGCTTGCTCAGAACAAAAGAACTGTGCTTCCTACACGGGAAATATCTAGCTCAACTCTGCTTAGGAAACTGACAAGAACAGTAGCTCCTATTCAGTCCAATACACTATACTTGCTGGAAACAGATGCGAGAGCTATTTGCACTGTGTATGGTATTTGGAGCGCAATAGTGACTCTTCTTACCAGAAAACAACTCTTGCTCGAAGGACCAAAAACTGCCTGTGACTCAACTCCATTTAGGACTGGGAAACAAACGCGAGCTCGCCTTACAAGAAACACACTCTGCTTTAGAGAAAAGAGCACTCTTCTACTCTACTGTGTTTCCTATGGCGTCCGAACAGTGAGCTTGCTCAGAACAAAAAAACTGTGCTTCCTACACACACGGCCATATCTAGTTCAAATCTGCTTAAAAACCTGACAAGAACAGTAGATCCTCTTCTGTCCAATACACTGTACTTGCTGGGAAAAGACGCCAGTGCTATTTGTCCTGTGTATGACAATGGGAGCACAATAGTGACTCTTCATAGCAGAAAACAACTCTTGCTCGTAGGACCAGAAACTGCATGTGATGCAACTCCATTTAGGACTGGGAAACAAATGCTAGCTCGCCTTACAAGAAACACAATCTGATTTACAGAAAAAAGCACTCTTCTACTCTATTGTGTTTCCTAAGAGGTCCGAACAGTGAACTTGCTCAAACCAAAGAACTGTGCTTCCTACACACACGGCCATATCTAGTTCAATTCTGCTTAGGAACCTGACAAGAACAGTAGCTCCTATTCAGTCCAATACACTGTACTTGCTGGGAACAGACTCCAGTGCTATTTGTCCTGTGTATGGCAATGGCAGCGCAATATTTACTCTTCTTACCATAAAACAACTCTTGACAATAGGACCAGAAACTGCATGGGATTCAACTCCATTTAGGACCTGGAAACAAACGCTAGCTCTCCTTACAAGGAACACACTTTGCTTTTGAGAAAAGAGCACTCTTCTACTCTACTGTGTTTCCTATGGGGTCCAAACAGTTAGCTTGCTCAGAACAAAAGAACTGTGCTTCCTACACACACCGACCATATCTAGTTCAACTCTGCTTAGGAAACTGACAAGAACAGTAGCTGCTATTTAGTGCAATACACTGTACTTGCTGGGAACAGACGCGAGTGCTATTTGCACTGTGTATGGCAATGGAAGCACAATAGTAACTTTCCTTACCAGAAAACAACTCTTGCTCATAGGACCAGAAACTGCCTGTGATTGAACTCCAATTAGGGCTAGGAAACAAACGCTAGCTCGCCTTACAAGAAACACACTTTTCTTTTGAGAAAAGAGCACTCTTCTTCTCTACTGTGTTTCCTATGAGGTCCGAACAGTGAGCTTGCTCAGAACAAAAAAAATCGTGATTCCTACACACACCGACACACCTAGTTCAATTCTGATTAGGAACCTGACAAGAACAGTAGATCCTCTTCAGACCAATACACTGTACTGCTGGGAACAGACAACAGTGCTATTTGTCCTGTGTATGGCAATGGCAGCGCAATAGTGACTCTTCTTAAGTAAAACAACTCTTGCTCGTAGGACCAGAAACTGCATGTGATTCAACTCCATTTAGGACTGGAAAACAAACGCTAGCTCGCCTTACAAGAAACACACTCTGCTTTTGAGAAAAGAGCACTCTTCTACTCTACTGTGTTTCCTATGGGGTCCAAAGAGTGAGCTTGCTCAGAACAAAAGAACTGTGCTTCCTACACACACGGACCATATCTAGTTCAGCTCTGCTTAGGAAACTGACAAGAACAGTAGCTCCTCTTCAGTCCAATACACTGTACTTGCTGGGAACAGACGCCAGTGCTATTTTTCCTGTGTAGGGCAATGGCAGCGCAATATTGACTCTTTTTACCAGAAAACAACTCATGCTCGTAGGACCAGAAACTGCATGTGATTCAACTCCATTTATGACTGGGAAGCAAACGCTAGCTCGCCTTACAAGAAACACACTCTGCTTTTGAGAAAAGAGCAAAATTCAACTCTACTGTGTTTCCTATGTGGTCCGAACAGTGATCTTGCTCAGAACAAAAGAACTGTGCTTCCTACACACACGGCCATATCTGGTTCAATTATGCTTAGGAACCTGACAAGAACAGTAGATCCTCTTCAGTCCAATACACTGTACTTGCTGGGAACAGACGCCAGTGGAATTTGTCCTGTGTATGGCAATGGCAGCGCAATAGTGACTCTTCTTACCAAAAAACACGTCTTGCTCATAGGACCAAAAACTGCCTGTGACAACTCCATTTAGGACTGGTAAACAAAGGCGAGCTCGCCTTACATGAAACACACTCTGCTTTAGAGAAAAGAGCACTCTTCTACTCTACTGTGTTCCCTATGTGGTCCGAACAGTGAACTTGCTCAGAACAAAAAAACTGTGCTTCCTACAAACATGGCCATATCTAGTTCAAGTCTGATTAGGAACCTGACAAGAACAGTAGATCCTCTTCCGTCCAATACACTGTACTTGCTGGGAAGAGACGCCAGTGCTATTTGTCCTGTGTATAGCAATGGCAGCGCAATAGTGACTCTTCTTACCAGAAAACAACTCTTGCTTGTAGGACCAGAAACTGCATGTGATTCAACTCCATTTAGGACTGGGAAACAAACGCTAGCTCGCATTACAAGAAACACACTCTGCTCTAGAGAAAAGAGCACTCTTCTACTCTACTGTGTTTCCTATGGGGTCCAAACAGTGAGCTTGCTCAGAGCAAAAGAAATGTGCATCCTACACACGCGGGACATATCTCGTTCAACTCTGCTTAGGAAACTGACAAGAACAGTAGCTCCTCTTCAGTCCAATACACTGTACTTGCTGGGAACAGACGCGAGTGCTATTTGCACTGTTTATGGCAATGGGAGCGCAATAGTGACTTTCCTTACCAAAAAACAACTCTTGCTCGTAGGACCAGAAACTGCATGTGATTCAACTCCATATAGAACTGGGAAACAAACGCTAGCTCGCCTTACAAGAAATACACTCTGCTTTTGAGAAAAGAGCACTCTTCTACTCTACTGTGTTTCCTATAGGGCCAGAACAGTGAGCTTGCTCAGAACAAAAGAACTGTGCTTCCTACACACACGGCCATATCTAGTTCAACTCTGCTTAGGAACCTGACAAGAACAGTAGATCCTCTTCAGTCCAATACACTGTACATGCTGGGAACAGACGCGTGTGCTATTTGCCCTGTGTATGACAATGGGAGCACAATAGTTACTCTTCTTACCTGAACACAACTCTTGCTCCTAGGACCAGAAAGTGCATGTGATTCAACTCCATTTAGGACTGTGAAACAAACACTAACTCACCTTACAAGAAACACACTCTGAGTTAGAGAAAAAAGCACTCTTCTACTCTATTGTGTTTCATAAGAGATCCGAACAGTGAACTTGCTCAGAACAAAAGAACTGTGCTTCCTACACACACGGCCATATCTAGTTCAATTCTGCTAGGAACCTGACAAGAACAGTAGATCCTCTTCAGTCCAATACACTGTACTTCCTGGGAAGAGACTCCAGTACTATTTGTCCTGTGTATGACAATGGTAGCGCAATATTGACTCTTCTTACCAGAAAACAACTCTTGCTCATAGGACCGGAAACTGCCTGTGATTGAACTCCACTTAGGGCTAGGAAACAAACGCTAGGTCGCCTTACAAGAAACACACTCTGCTTTTGAGAAAAGAGCACTCTTCTACACTACTGTGTTTCCTATGAGGTCCAAACAGTGAGCTTGCTCAGAACAAAAAATCGAGCTTCCTACACACCGCCACACCTAGTTCAATTCTGCTTAGGAACCTGACAAGAACAGTAGATCCTATTCAGTCCAATACACTGTACTGCTGGGAACAGACAACAGTGCTATTTTTCCTGTGTATGGCAATGGAAGTGCAATAGTGACTCTTCTTACCATAAAACAACTCTTGCTCGTAGGACCATAAACTGCATGTGATTCAACTCCATTTAGGACTCGGAAACAAACGCTAGCTCGCCTTACAAGAAACACACTCTGCTTTATTGAAAAGAGCACTCTTCTACTCTACTGTGTTTCCTATAGGGCCAGAACAGTGAGCTAGCTCAGAACAAAAGAACTGTGCTTCCTACACACGGGCCATATCTAGTTCAACTCTGCTTAGGAAACTGACAAGAACAGTAGCTCCTCTTCAGTCCGATATGCTGTACTTCCTGGGATCAGAAACGAGTGCTATTGCACTGTGTATGGCAATGGGAGCACAATAGAGACTTTCCTTACCAGAAAACAACTCTTGCTCGTAGGACCAGAAACTGCATGTGATTCAACTCCATTTAGGACTGGGAAACAAACGCTAGCTAGCCTTACAAGAAACACACTCTGCTTCTGAGAAAAGAGCACTCATCTACTCTACTGTGTTTTCAATAGCGCCAGAACAGTGAGCTTGCTCAGAACAAAATAACTGTGCTTCCTACACACACGGGCCATATCTAGTTCAACTCTGCTTAGGAAACTGACAAGAACAGTAGCTACTCTTCAGTCCAATACACTGTACTTCCGGGGAACAGACGCCAGTGCTATTTGCACTGTGTATGGTTATTGGAGCACAATAGTGACTCGTCTTACCAGAAAACAACTCTTGCCTGTAGGACCAGAAACTGCATGTGATTCAACTCCATTTAGGACTGGGAAACAAACCCTAGCTCGCCTTACAAGAAACACACTCTGCTTTTGAGGAAAGAGCACTCTATACTCTACTGTGTTTCCTATGGGTACCGAACAGTGAGCTTGCTCAGAACAAAAAAACTGTGCTTCCTACACACACAGACATATCTAGTTCAAGTCTGCTTAGGAATCTGACAAGAACAGTATATCCTCTTCCATCCAAAACACTGTACTTGCTGGGAAAAGACGCCAGTGTTATTTGTCCTGTGTATGGCAATGTCAGCTCAATAGTGACTCTTCTTACCAGAAAACAACTCTTGCTTGTAGGACCAGAAACTGCATGTGATTCAACTCCATTTAGGACTGGGAAACAAATGCTAGCTCACCTTACAAGAAACACACTCTGCTTTAGAGAAAAGAGCACTCTTCTACTCTACTGTGTTTCCTATGGTGTCTGAACAGTGAGCTTGCTCAGAACAAAAGAACGGTGCTTCCTACACACATGAGCCATATCTAGTTCAACTCTGCTTAGGAAACTGACAACAACAGTAGCTCCTCTTCAGTCAAATACACTGTACATGCTGGGAACAGACGCGAGGGCTATTTGCACTGTGTATGTCAATGGCAGCGCAATAGTGACTCTTCTTACCAGAAACAACTCTTGCTCCTAGGACCAGAAAATGCATGGGATTCAACTCCATTTAGGACTGGGAAACAAACACTAGCTCGCCTTACAAGAAACACACTCTGCTTTTGAGAAAATAGCCCTCTTCTACTCTAAAGTGTTTCCTGTAGGGCCAGAACAGTGAGCTTGCTCAGAACAAAAGAACTGTGCTTCCAACACACACGGCCATATCTAGTTCAATTCTGATTAGGAACCTGACAAGAACAGTAGCTCCTCTTCAGTCCGATACACTGTATTTGATGGGAACAGATGCGAGTGCTATTTGCACTGTGTATGGCAATGGGAGCTCAATAGTTACTTTCCTTACCTGAAAACAACTCTTGCTCGTAGGACCAGAAACTGCATGTGATTCAACTCCATTTAGAACTGGGAAACAAACGCTAGCTCGCCTTACAAGAAACACACTCTGCTTTTGAGAAAAGAGCACTCTTCTACTCTACTGTGTTTCCTAGGTGGTCCAAACAGTGAGCTTGCTCAGAAAAAAAGAACTGTGCTTCCTACACACACGGCCATATCTAGTTCAATTCTGCTTAGGAACCTGACAAGAACAGTAGATCCTCTTCAGTCCAATACACTGTACTTGCTGGGAAGAGACTCCAGTGCTATTTGTCCTGTGTATGGCAAAGGCAGCGCAATAGTGACTCTTCTTACCATAAAACAACTCTTGCTCGTAGGACCAGAAACTGCATGGGATTAAACTCCATTTAGGACTGGGAAACAAACGCTAGCTCGCCTTACAAGAAACACACTCTGCTTTAGAGAAAAGAGCACTCTTCTACTCTACTGTGTTTCCTATGTGGTCCGAACAGTGAGCTTGCTCAGAACAAAAGAACTGTGCTTCCTACACGGGAAATATCCAGCTCAACTCTGCTTAGGAAACTGACAAGAACAGTAGCTCCTATTCAGTCCAATACACTATACTTGCTGGGAACAGATGCGAGAGCTATTTGCACTGTGTATGGCATTTTGAGGGCAATAGTGACTCTTCTTACCAGAAAACAACTCTTGCTCGTAGGACCAAAATCTGCCTGTGACTCAACTCCATTTAGGACTGGGAAACAAACACGAGCTCGCCTTACAAGAAACACACTCTGCTTTAGAGAAAAGAGCACTCTTCTACTCTACTGTGTTTCCTATGGCGTCCGAACAGTGAGCTTGCTCAGAACAAAAAAACTGTGCTTCCTACACACATGGCCATATCTAGTTCAAATCTGCTTAGGAAACTGACAAGAACAGTAGCTCCTCTTCAGTCCAATACACTGTACTTGCTGGGAACAGACGCGAGTGCTATTTGCACTGTGTATGGCAATGGGAGCACAATAGTGACTTCCTTACCAGAAAACAACTCTTGCTCATAGGACCAGAAACTGCATGTGATTCAACTCCATTTAGGACTGGGAAACAAACGCTAGCTCGCCTTACACGAAACACACTCTGCTTTTGAGAAAAGAGCACTCTTCTACTCTACTGTGTTTCCTAGGGCCAGAACAGTGAGCTTGCTGAGAACAAAAGAACTGTGCTTCCTACAGACACGGACCATATCTAGTTCAACTCTGCTTAGGAAACTGACAAGAACAGTAGCTCCTATTCAGTCCAATACACTGTACTTGCTGGGAATAGACGCGAGTGCTAATTGCACTGTGTATGGCAATTGGAGAACAATAGTGATTCGTCTTACCAGAAAACAACTCTTGCTCGTAGGACAAAAAACTGCATGTGACTCAACTCCATTTAGGACTGGGAAACAAACGCTAGCTCGCCTTCCAAGAAACACACTCTGCTTTTGAGAAAAGAGCACTCTTCTACTCTAGTGTTTCCTATGTGTTCCGAACAGTGAGCTTGCTCAGAACAAAAAAACTGTGCTTCCTACAAACACGGCCATATCTAGTTCAACTCTGCTTAGGAACCTGACAAGAACAGTACATCCTCTTCAGTCCGATACACTGTACTTGCTGGGAACAGACGGGAGGGCTATTTGTACTGTGTATGGCAATGGGAGCGCAATAGTGACTTTCTTTACCAGAAAACAACTCTTGCTCGTAGGACCAGAAACTGCATGTGATTCAACTTCATTTAGGACTGGGAAACAAATGCTAGCTCGCCTTACATGAAACACACTCTGCTTTTGAGAAAAGAGCACTCTTCTACTCTACTGTGTTTCCTATGGGTTCCAAACAGTGAACTTGCTAAGAACAAAAGAACTGTGCTTCCTACACACACGGGCCATATCTAGTTCAACTCTGCTTAGGAAACTGACAAGAACAGTAGCTCCTCTTCAGTCCAATACACTGTACTTGCTCGGAACAGACGCGAGTGCTATTTGCACTGTGTATGGCAATTGGAGCACAATAGTGACTCGTCTTACCAGAAAACAACTCTTGCTCGTAGGACAAAAAACTGCATGTGACTCAACTCCATTTAGGACTGGGAAACAAACGCTAGCTCGCCTTCCAAAAACACACTCTGATTTTGAGAAAAGAGCACTCTTCTACTCTACTGTGTTTCCTATGTGTTTCGAACAGTGAGCTTGCTCAGAACAAAATAATTGTGCTTCCAACACACACGGCCATATCTAGTTCAAGTCTGCTTAGGAACCTGACAAGAACAGTAGCTCCTATTCAGTCCGATACACTGTACTTGCTGGGAACAGACGCGAGTGCTATTTGCACTGTATATGGCATTTGGAGCGCCACAGTGACTCTTCTTACCAGAAAACAACTCTTGCTCGTAGGATCAAAAACTGCATGTGACTCAACTCCATTTAGGACTGGGAAACAAACGCGAGCTTGCCTTACAAGAAACACACTCTGCTTTAGAGAAAAGAGCACTCTTCTACTCTACTGTGTTTCCTATGGGGTCCAAACAGTGAGCTTGCTCAGAAAAAAAGAACTGTGCTTCCTACACACACGGACCATATCTAGTTCAGCTCTGCTTAGGAAACTGACAAGAACAGTAGCTCCTCTTTAGTCTGATACACTGTACTTGCTGGGAACAGACACTTGTGCTATTTGCACTGTGTATGGCATGGGAGCACAATAGTGACTTTCCTTACCAGAAAACAACTCTTGCTCATAGGACCAGAATCTGCATGTGATTCTACTCCATTTAGGACTGCAAAACATACGCTAGCTCGCCTTACAAGAAACACACTCTGCTTTAGAGAAAAGAGCACTCTTCTACTCTACTGTGTTTCCTATGGGGTCCAAACAGTGAGCTTGCTCAGAAAAAAAGAACTGTGCTTCCTACACACACGGGCCATATCTAGTTCAGCTCTGCTTAGGAAACTGACAAGAACAGTAGCTCCTTTTCAGTCCAATACACTCTACTTGCTGGGAACAGACGCCAGTGCTATTTGTCCTGTGTAGGGCAATGGCAGCGCAATATTGACTCTTCTTACCAGAAAACAACTCTTGCTCGTAGGACCAGAAACTGCATGGGATTCAACTCCATTTAGGACTGGGAAACAAACGCTAGCTCGCCTTACAAGAAACACACTTTGCTTTTGAGAAAAGAGCACTCTTCTACTCTACTGAGATTCCTATGGGGTCCAAACAGTGAGCTTGCTCAGAACAAAAGAACTGTGCTTCCTTTCAAACACTGACCATCTCTAGTTCAACTCTGCTTAGGAAACTGACAAGAACAGTAGCTCCTCTTCAGTCCGATACACTGTATTTGCTGGGAACAGATGCGAGTGCTATTTGCACTGTGTATGGCAATGGGAGCTCAATAGTTACTTTCCTTACCAGAAAACAACTCTTGCTCGTAGGACCAGAAACTGCATGTGATTCAACTCCATTTAGGACTGGTAAACAAACGCTAGCTCGCCTTACAAGAAACACACTCTGTTTTGAGAAAAGAGCACTCTCCTACTCTACTGTGTTTCCTAGGTGGTCCAAACAGTGAGCTTGCTCAGAACAAAAGAACTGTGCTTCCTACACACACGGCCATATCTAGTTCAATTCTGCTTAGGAACCTGACAAGAACAGTAGATCCTCTTCAGTCCAATACACTGTACTTGCTGGGAAGAGACGCCAGTGCTATTTGTCCTGTGTATGGCAATGGCAGCGCAATAGTGACTCTTCTTACCATAAAACAACTCTTGCTCGTAGGAACAGAAACGGCATGTGATTCAACTCCATTTAGGACTGGGAAACAAACGCTAGCTCACCTTACAAGAAACACACTCTGCTTTAGAGAAAAGAGCACTCTGCTACTCTACTGTGTTTCCTATGGGGTCCAAACAGTGAGCTTGCTCAGAACAAAAGAACTGTGCTTCCTACACGGGAAATATCTAGCTCAACTCTGCTTAGGAAACTGACAAGAACAGTAGCTCCTATTCAGTCCAATACACTATACTTGCTGGGAACAGATGCGAGAGCTATTTGCACTGTGTATGGTATTTGGAGCGCAATAGTGACTCTTCTTACCAGAAAACAACTCTTGCTCGTAGGACCAAAAACTGCCTGTGACTCAACTCCATTTAGGACTGGGAAACAAACACAAGCTCGCCTTACAAGAAACACACTCTGCTTTAGAGAAAAGAGCACTCTTCTACTGTACTGTGTTTCCTATGGCGTCCGAACAGTGAGCTTGCTCAGAACAAAAAAACTGTGCTTCCTACACACACGGCCATATCTAGTTCAAATCTGCTTAGGAACCTGACAAGAACAGTAGATCCTCTTCCGTCCAATACACTGTACTTGCTGAGAAAAGACGCCAGTGCTATTTGTCCTGTGTATGGCAATGGCAGCTCAATAGTGACTCTTCTTACCAGAAAACAACTCTTGTTTGTAGGACCAGAACCTGCATGTGATTCAACTCCATATTGGACTGGGAAACAAATGCTAGCTCGCCTTACAAGAAACACACTCTGCTTTTGAGAAAAGAGCACTCTTCTACTATACTATGTTTCTTTTTTTTTTTTTTTTTTGGTTTTTCGAGACAGGGTTTCTCTGTGTAGCTTTGTGCCTTTCCTGGAACTCACTTGGTAGCCCAGGCTGGCCTCGAACTCACTGAGATCCGCCTGGCTCTGCCTCCCGAGTGCTGGGATTAAAGGCGTGCGCCACCACGGCCCGGCTATACTATGTTTCTTATAGGGACAGAACAGTGAGCTTGCTCAGAACAAAAGAACTGTGCTTTCTACACACACGGCCATATCTAGTTCAACTCTGCTTAGGAACCTGACAAGAACAGTAGATCCTCTTCAGTCCAATACACTGTACTTGCTGGGAACAGACTCCAGTGCTATTTGTCCTGTGTATGGCAATGGCAGCGCAATATTTACTATTCTTACCATAAAACAACTCTTGACAATAGGACCAGAAACTGCATGGGATTCAACTCCATTTAGGACTGGGAAACAAACGCTAGCTCTCCTTACAAGGAACACACTTTGCTTTTGAGAAAAGAGCACTCTTCTACTCTACTGTGTTTCCTATGGGGTCCAAACAGTTAGCTTGCTCAGAACAAAAGAACTGTGCTTCCTACACACACCGACCATATCTAGTTCAACTCTGCTTAGGAAACTGACAAGAACAGTAGCTGCTATTTAGTGCAATATACTGTACTTGCTGGGAACAGACGCGAGTGCTATTTGCACTGTGTATGGCAATGGAAGCACAATAGTAACTTTCCTTACCAGAAAACAACTCTTGCTCATAGGACCAGAAACTGCCTGTGATTGAACTCCAATTAGGGCTAGGAAACAAACGCTAGCTCGCCTTACAAGAAACACACTTTTCTTTTGAGAAAAGAGCACTCTTCTTCACTACTGTGTTTCCTATGAGGTCCGAACAGTGAGCTTGCTCAGAACAAAAAAAATCGTGATTCCTACACACACCGACACACCTAGTTCAATTCTGCTTAGGAACCTGACAAGAACAGTAGATCCTCTTCAGTCCAATACAATGTACTGCTGGGAACAGACAACAGTGCTATTTGTCCTGTGTATGGCAATGGCAGCGCAATAGTGACTCTTCTTACGTAAAACAACTCTTGCTCGTAGGACCAGAAACTGCATGTGATTCAACTCCATTTAGGACTGGGAAACAAACGCTAGCTCGCCTTACAAGAAACACACTCTGCTTTTGAGAAAAGAGCAAAATTCAAATCTACTGTGTTTCCTATGTGGTCCGAACAGTGATCTTGCTCAGAACAAAAGAACTGTGCTTCCTACACACACGGCCATATCTAGTTCAATTATGGTTAGGAACCTGACAAGAACAGTAGATCCTCTTCAGTCCAATACACTGTGCTTGCTGGGAACAGACGAAAGTGGAATTTGTCCTGTGTATGGCAATGGCAGCGCAATAGTGACTCTTCTTACCATAAAACAACTCTTGCTCGTAGGACCAAAAACTGCCTGTGACAACTCCATTTAGGACTGGTAAAAAAAGGCGAGCTCGCCTTACATGAAACACACTCTGCTTTAGAGAAAAGAGCACTCTTCTACTCTACTGTGTTCCCTATGTGGTCCGAACAGTGAGCTTGCTCAGAACAAAAAAACTGTGCTTCCTACAAACATGGCCATATCTAGTCCAAGTCTGATTAGGAACCTGACAAGAACAGTAGATCCTCTTCCGTCCAATACACTGTACTTGCTGGGAAGAGACGCCAGTGCTATTTGTCCTGTGTATGGCAGTGGCAGCGCAATAGTGACTCTTCTTACCAGAAAACAACTCTTGCTTGTAGGACCAGAAACTGCATGTGATTCAAGTCCATTTAGGACTGGGAAACAAACGCTAGCTCGCATTACAAGAAACACACTCTGCTCTAGAGAAAAGAGCACTCTTCTACTCTACTGTGTTTCCTATGGGGTCCAAACAGTGAGCTTGCTCAGAGCAAAAGAAATGTGCATCCTACACACGCGGGACATATCTCGTTCAACTCTGCTTAGGAAACTGACAAGAACAGTAGCTCCTCTTCAGTCCAATACACTGTACTTGCTGGGAACAGACGCGAGTGCTATTTGCACTGTTTATGGCAATGGGAGCGCAATAGTGACTTTCCTTACCAAAAAACAACTCTTGCTCGTAGGACCAGAAACTGCATGTGATTCAACTCCATATAGAACTGGGAAACAAACGCTAGCTCGCCTTACAAGAAATACACTCTGCTTTTGAGAAAAGAGCACTCTTCTACTCTACTGTGTTTCCTATAGGGCCAGAACAGTGAGCTTGCTCAGAACAAAAGAACTGTGCTTCCTACACACACGGCCATATCTAGTTCAACTCTGCTTAGGAACCTGACAAAAACAGTAGATCCTCTTCAGTCCAATACACTGTACATGCTGGGAACAGACGCGTGTGCTATTTGCCCTGTGTATGACAATGGGAGCACAATAGTTACTCTTCTTACCTGAACACAACTCTTGCTCGTAGGACCAGAAAGTGCATGTGATTCAACTCCATTTAGGACTGTGAAACAAACACTAACTCACCTTACAAGAAACACACTCTGAGTTAGAGAAAAAAGCACTCTTCTACTCTATTGTGTTTCATAAGAGATCCGAACAGTGAACTTGCTCAGAACAAAAGAACTGTGCTTCCTACACACACGGCCATATCTAGTTCAATTCTGCTTAGGAACCTGACAAGAACAGTAGATCCTCTTCAGTCCAATACACTGTACTTCCTGGGAAGAGACTCCAGTACTATTTGTCCTGTGTATGACAATGGTAGCGCAATATTGACTCTTCTTACCAGAAAACAACTCTTGCTCATAGGACCGGAAACTGCCTGTGATTGAACTCCACTTAGGGCTAGGAAACAAACGCTAGGTCACCTTACAAGAAACACACTCTGCTTTTGAGAAAAGAGCACTCTTCTACACTACTGTGTTTCCTATGAGGTCCAAACAGTGAGCTTGCTCAGAACAAAAAATCGAGCTTCCTACACACCGCCACACCTAGTTCAATTCTGCTTAGGAACCTGACAAGAACAGTAGATCCTCTTCAGTCCAATACACTGTACTGCTGGGAACAGACAACAGTGCTATTTTTCCTGTGTATGGCAATGGAAGTGCAATAGTGACTCTTCTTACCATAAAACAACTCTTGCTCGTAGGACCATAAACTGCATGTGATTCAACTCCATTTAGGACTTGGAAACAAACGCTAGCTCGCCTTACAAGAAACACACTCTGCTTTATTGAAAAGAGCACTCTTCTACTCTACTGTGTTTCCTATAGGGCCAGAACAGTGAGCTTGCTCAGAACAAAAGAACTGTGCTTCCTACACACGGCCCATATCTAGTTCAACTCTGCTTAGGAAACTGACAAGAACAGTAGCTCCTCTTCAGTCCGATATGCTGTACTTCCTGGGATCAGAAACGAGTGCTATTGCACTGTGTATGGCAATGGGAGCACAATAGAGACTTTCCTTACCAGAAAACAACTCTTGCTCGTAGGACCAGAAACTGCATGTGATTCAACTCCATTTAGGATTGGGAAACAAACGCTAGCTAGCCTTACAAGAAACACACTCTGCTTCTGAGAAAAGAGCACTCATCTACTCTACTGTGTTTTCAATAGCGCCAGAACAGTGAGCTTGCTCAGAACAAAATAACTGTGCTTCCTACACACACGGGCCATATCTAGTTCAACTCTGCTTAGGAAACTGACAAGAACAGTAGCTACTCTTCAGTCCAATACACTGTACTTCCGGGGAACAGACGCGAGTGCTATTTGCACTGTGTATGGCTATTGGAGCACAATAGTGACTCGTCTTACCAGAAAACAACTCTTGCCTGTAGGACCAGAAACTGCATGTGATTCAACTCCATTTAGGACTGGGAAACAAACCCTAGCTCGCCTTACAAGAAACACACTCTGCTTTTGAGGAAAGAGCACTCTATACTCTACTGTGTTTCCTATGGGTACCGAACAGTGAGCTTGTTCAGAACAAAAAAACTGTGCTTCCTACACACACAGACATATCTAGTTCAAGTCTGCTTAGGAATCTGACAAGAACAGTATATCCTCTTCCATCCAATACACTGTACTTGCTGGGAAAAGACGCCAGTGTTATTTGTCCTGTGTATGGCAATGTCAGCTCAATAGTGACTCTTCTTACCAGAAAACAACTCTTGCTTGTAGGACCAGAAACTGCATGTGATTCAAGTCCATTTAAGACTGGGAAACAAACGCTAGCTCGCATTACAAGAAACACACTCTGCTCTAGAGAAAAGAGCACTCTTCTACTCTACTGTGTTTCCTATGGGGTCCAAACAGTGAGCTTGCTCAGAGCAAAAGAAATGTGCATCCTACACACGCGGGACATATCTCGTTCAACTCTGCTTAGGAAACTGACAAGAACAGTAGCTCCTCTTCAGTCCAATACACTGTACTTGCTGGGAACAGACGCGAGTGCTATTTGCACTGTTTATGGCAATGGGAGCGCAATAGTGACTTTCCTTACCAAAAAACAACTCTTGCTCGTAGGACCAGAAACTGCATGTGATTCAACTCCATATAGAACTGGGAAACAAACGCTAGCTCGCCTTACAAGAAATACACTCTGCTTTTGAGAAAAGAGCACTCTTCTACTCTACTGTGTTTCCTATAGGGCCAGAACAGTGAGCTTGCTCAGAACAAAAGAACTGTGCTTCCTACACACACGGCCATATCTAGTTCAACTCTGCTTAGGAACCTGACAAGAACAGTAGATCCTCTTCAGTCCAATACACTGTACATGCTGGGAACAGACGCGTGTGCTATTTGCCCTGTGTATGACAATGGGAGCACAATAGTTACTCTTCTTACCAGAACACAACTCTTGCTCCTAGGACCAGAAAGTGCATGTGATTCAACTCCATTTAGGACTGTGAAACAAACACTAACTCACCTTACAAGAAACACACTCTGAGTTAGAGAAAAAAGCACTCTTCTACTCTATTGTGTTTCATAAGAGATCCGAACAGTGAACTTGCTCAGAACAAAAGAACTGTGCTTCCTACACACATGGCCATATCTAGTTCAATTCTGCTTAGGAACCTGACAAGAACAGTAGATCCTCTTCAGTCCAATACACTGTACTTCCTGGGAAGAGACTCCAGTACTATTTGTCCTGTGTATGACAATGGTAGCGCAATATTGACTCTTCTTACCAGAAAACAACTCTTGCTCATAGGACCGGAAACTGCCTGTGATTGAACTCCACTTAGGGCTAGGAAACAAACGCTAGGTCGCCTTACAAGAAACACACTATGCTTTTGAGAAAAGAGCACTCTCCTACACTACTGTGTTTCCTATGAGGTCCAAACAGTGAGCTTGCTCAGAACAAAAAATCGAGCTTCCTACACACCGCCACACCTAGTTCAATTCTGCTTAGGAACCTGACAAGAACAGTAGATCCTCTTCAGTCCAATACACTGTACTGCTGGGAACAGACAACAGTGCTATTTTTCCTGTGTATGGCAATGGAAGTGCAATAGTGACTCTTCTTACCATAAAACAACTCTTGCTCGTAGGACCATAAACTGCATGTGATTCAACTCCATTTAGGACTCGGAAACAAACGCTAGCTCGCCTTACAAGAAACACACTCTGCTTTATTGAAAAGAGCACTCTTCTACTCTACTGTGTTTCCTATAGGGCCAGAACAGTGAGCTTGATCAGAACAAAAGAACTGTGCTTCCTACACACGGGCCATATCTAGTTCAACTCTGCTTAGGAAACTGACAAGAACAGTAGCTCCTCTTCAGTCCGATATGCTGTACTTCCTGGGATCAGAAACGAGTGCTATTTGCACTGTGTATGGCAATGGGAGCGCAATAGAGACTTTCCTTACCAGAAAACAACTCTTGCTCGTAGGACCAGAAACTGCATGTGATTCAACTCCATTTAGGACTGGGAAACAAACGCTAGCTCGCCTTACAAGAAACACACTCTGCTTCTGAGAAAAGAGCACTCATCTACTCTACTGTGTTTTCAATAGCGCCAGAACAGTGAGCTTGCTGAGAACAAAAGAACTGTGCTTCCTACACACACGGGCCATATCTAGTTAAACTCTGCTTAGGAAACTAACAAGAACAGTAGCTCCTCTTCAGTCCAATACACTGTACTTGCGGGGAACAGACGCGAGTGCTATTTGCACTGTGTATGGCTATTGGAGCACAATAGTGACTCGTCTTACCAGAAAACAACTCTTGCTCGTAGGACAAAAAACTGCATGTGACTCAACTCCATTTATGACTGGGAACCATCGCTAGCTCGCCTTCCAAGAAACACACTCTGCTTTTGAGGAAAGAGCACTCTATACTCTACTGTGTTTCCTATGGGTACCGAACAGTGAGCTTGCTCAGAACAAAAAAACTGTGCTTCCTACACACACAGACATATCTTGTTCAAGTCTGCTTAGGAACCTGACAAGAACAGTAGATCCTCTTCCATCCAATACACTGTACTTGCTGGGAAAAGACGCCAGTGTTATTTGTCCTGTGTATGGCAATGTCAGCTCAATAGTGACTCTTCTTACCAGAAAACAACTCTTGCTTGTAGGACAAGAAACTGCACGTGATTCAACTCCATTTAGGACTGGGAAACAAACGCTAGCTCGCCTTACAAGAAACACACTCTGCTTTTGAGAAAAGAGAACTCTTCTACTCTACTGTGTTTCCTATGGTGTCCAAACAGTGAGCTTGCTCAGAACAAAAGAACGGTGCTTCCTACACACATGAGACATATCTAGTTCAACTCTGCTTAGGAAACTGACAACAACAGTAGCTCCTCTTCAGTCAAATACACTGTACATGCTGGGAACAGACGCGAGTGCTATTTGCACTGTGTATGTCAATGGCAGCGCAATAGTGACTCTTCTCACCAGAAACAACTCTTGCTCCTAGGACCAGGAAATGCATGGGATTCAACTCCATTTAGGACTGGGAAACAAACACTAGCTCGCCTTACAAGAAACACACTCTGCTTTTGAGAAAATAGCCCTCTTCTACTCTAAAGTGTTTCCTGTAGGGCCAGAACAGTGAGCTTGCTCAGAACAAAAGAACTGTGCTTCCAACACACACGGCCATATCTAGTTCAATTCTGATTAGGAACCTGACAAGAACAGTAGCTCCTCTTCAGTCCGATACACTGTATTTGATGGGAACAGATGCGAGTGCTATTTGCACTGTGTATGGCAATGGGAGCTCAATAGTTACTTTCCTTACCTGAAAACAACTCTTGCTCGTAGGACCAGAAACTGCATGTGATTCAACTCCATTTAGGACTGGGAAACAAACGCTAGCTCGCCTTACAAGAAGCACACTCTGCTTTTGAGAAAAGAGCACTCTTCTACTCTACTGTGTTTCCTAGGTGGTCCAAACAGTGAGCTTGCTCAGAAAAAAATAACTGTGCTTCCTACACACACGGCCATATCTAGTTCAATTCTGCTTAGGAACCTGACAAGAACAGTAGATCCTCTTCAGTCCAATACACTGTACTTGCTGGGAAGAGACTCCTGTGCTATTTGTCCTGTGTATGGCAATGGCAGCGCAATAGTGACTCTTCTTACCATAAAACAACTCTTGCTCGTAGGACCAGAAACTGCATGGGATTCAACTCCATTTAGGACTGGGAAACAAATGCTAGCTTGCTTCCAAGAAACACCCTCTGCTTTTGAGAAAAGAGCACTCTTCTACTCTACTGTGTTTCCTGTAGGGCCAGAACAGTGAGCTTGCTCAGAACAAAAGAACTGTGCTTCCTACACACACGGCCATATCTAGTTCAATTATGATTAGGAACCTGACAAGAACAGTAGATCCTCTTCAGTCCAATACACTGTACTTGGTGGGAACAGACGTCAGTGCTATTTGTCTTGTGTATGGCAATGGCAGCGCAATAGTGACTATTGTTACCATAAAACAACTCTTGCTCGTAGGACCAGAAACTGCATGTGATTCAACTCCATTTAGGACTGGGAAACAAGCACTAGCTCGCCTTACAAGAAACACATTCTGCATTTGAGAAAAGAGCACTCTTCTACTCTACTGTGTTTCCTATGGGGTCCAAACAGTGAGCTTGCTCAGAACAGAAAACTTTGCTTCCTACACACTGACCATATCTAGTTCAACTCTGCTTAGGAAACTGACAAGAACAGTAGCTCTTCTTCAGTGCGATACACTGTAATTGCTGGGAACAGACGCGTGTGCTATTTGCAGTGTGTATGGCAATGGGAGCACAATAGTGACTTTCCTTACCAGAAAACAACTCTTGCTCGTAGGACCAGAAACTGCATGTGATTCAACTCCATTTAGGACTGGGAAACAAACACTAGCTCGCCTTACAAGAAACACACCCTGCTTTTGATAAAAGAGCACTGTTCTACTCTACTGTGTTTCCTATGTGGTCAAAACAGTGAGCTTGCTCAAAACAAAAGAACTGAGCTTCCTACACACACGGGCCATATCTCGTTCAACTCTGCTTAGGAAACTGACAACAGCAGTAGCTACTCTTTAGTCCGATACACTGTACTTGCTGGGAACAGACAACAGTGCTATTTGTCTTGTGTATTTCAATGGCAGCACAATAGTGACTCTTCTTACCAGAACACAACTCTTGCTCGTAGGACCAGAAACTGCATGGGATACAACTCCATTTAGGACTGGGAAACAAACGCTAGCTCGCCTTACAAGAAACACCCTCTGCTTTTGAGAAAAGAGCACTCTTCTACACTTCTGTGTTTCCTATAGAGCCAGAACAGTGAGTTTCCTCAGAACAAAAGAACTGTGCTTCCTGCACACATGGGCCATATCTATTCAATTCTGCTTAGGAAACTGACAAGAACAGTAGATCCTCTTCAGTCCAAACACTGTACATGCTGGGAACAGATGCCAGTACTATTTGCTCTGTGTATGAAAATGAGAGCGCAATAGTGACTCTTCTTACCAGAAAACAACTCTTGCTCCTAGGACCAGAAACTGAATGTGATTCAACTCCATTTAGGACTGGGAAACAAATGCTAGCTCGCCTTACAAGAAAAACACTGTGCTTTTGAGAAAAGAGCACTCTTCTACTCTACAGTGTTTTTTATAGGGCCAGAACAGTGAGCTTGCTCAGAACAAAAGAACTGTGCTTCCTTCACACGGGCCATATCTAGTTCAACTCTGCGTAGGAAACTGACAAGAACAGTAGCTCCTCTTCAGTCCAATACACTGTACTTGCTGGGAACAGATGGGAGTGCTATTTGCACTGTGTACGGCAATGGGAGCACAATAGTGACTTTCCTTACCAGAAAACAAATCTTGCTCCTAGGACCAGAAACTTCATGTGATTCAACTCCATTTAGGACTGGGAAACAAATGCTAGCTCGCCTTACAAGAAACACAATCTGCTTTAGAGACAAGAGCACTCTTTTACTCTATTGTGTTTCCTATGGGGTCCGAACAGTGAGCTTGCTCAGAACAAAAAAACTGTGCTTCCTACACACACGGCCATATCTAGTTCAATTCTGCTTATAAACCTGAGAAGAACAGTAGATCCTCTTCAGTCCAATACACTGTACTTGCTGGGAACAGACGCCAGTGCTATTTGTCTTGTGTATGGCAATGGCAGCGCAATAGTGACTCTTCTTACCAGAAAACAACTCTTGCTCGTGGGACCAGAAACTGCATGTGATTCAACTCCATTTAGGACTAGAAAACAAACGCTAGCTCGCCTTACAAGAAACACACTCTGCTTTTGAGAAAAGAGCACTCATCTACTCTACTGTGTTTCCTATGGGGTCCAAACAGTGAGCTTGCTAAGAACAGAAAACTGTGCTTCCTACACACACGGGCCATATCTAGTTCAACTCTGCTTAGGAAACTGACAAGAACAGTAGCTTCTCTTCAGTCCAATACACTGTACTTGCTGGGAACAGATGCCAGTGCTATTTGCACTGTGTATGGCAATGGGAGCGCAAGAGTGACTCTTTTTACCAGAAAAAACTCTTGCTCATAGGACCAGAAACTGCATGTAATTCAACTCCATTTAGGACTGGGAAACAAATGCTAGCTCACCTTACCAGAAACACACTCTGCTTTTGAGAAAAGAGCACTCTTCTACTCTACTGTGTTTCCTATGGGGTCCAAACAGTGAGTTGCTCAGAACAGAAAACTGTGCTTCCTACACACGGACCACATCTAGTTCAACTCTGCTTAGGAAACTGACAAGAACAGTAGCTCCTTTTCAGTCCGATACACTGTAATTGCTGGGAACAGACAGGTGTGCTATTTGCACTGTGTATGGCAATGGGAGCGCAATAGTGACTTTCCTTACCAGAAAACAACTCTTGCTCGTAGGACCAGAAACTGCATGTGATTCAACTCCATTTAGGACTGGGAAACAAATGCTAGCTCGCCTTACAAGAAACACACTCTGCTTTTGAGAAAAGACCACTCTTCTACTCTACTGTGTTTCCGATGTGGTCAAAACAGTGAGGTTGCTCAAAACAAAAGAACTGAGCTTCCTACACACACGGGCCATATCTCGTTCAACTCTGCTTAGGAAACTGACAAGAACAATAGCTCCTCTTCAGTCCGATACACTGTACTTGCTGGGAACAGACGCGAATGCTCTTTGCACTGTGTATGGTAATGGGAGCACAATAGTGACTTCCTTACCATAAAACAACTCTTGCTCGTAGGACCAGTAACTGCATGTGATTTAACTCCATTTAGGACTGGGAAACAACCGCTACCTCGCCTTACAAGAAACACACTCTGCTTTTGAGAAAAGAGCACTGTTCTACTCTACTGTGTTTTCTATAGGGCCAGAACAGTGAGCTTGCTGAGAACAAAAGAACTGTGCTTCCTACACACACGGACTATATCTAGTTCAACTATGGTTTGGAAACTGACAAGAACAGTAGCTCCTATTCAGTCCAATACACTGTACTTGCTGGGAAAAGACGCGAGTGCTATTTGCACTGTGTATGGCAATAGGTGCGCAATAGTGACTCTTCTTACCAGAAAACAACTCTTGCTCGTGGGACCAAAAACTGCTTGTGACTCAAATCCATTTAGGACTGGGAAACAACTGCTAGCTCGCCTTACAAGAAACACACTCTGCTTTAGAGAAAAGAGCACTCTTCTTCTCTACTGTGTTTCCTATAGGGCCAGAACAGTGAACTTGCTCAGAACAAAAGAACTGTGCTTCCTGCACACACGGCCATATCTAGTTCAACTCAGCTTAGGAACCTGACAAGAACAGTAGATCCTCTTCAGTCCAATACACTGTACATGCTGGGAACCGACGCCAGTGCTATTTGCCCTGTGTATGACAATTGGAGCGCAATAGTGACTCTTCTTGCCAGAAAACAACTCTTGCTCGTAGGACCAGAAACTGCATGTGATTCAACTTCATTTAGGACTGGGAAACAAACGCTAGCTCGCCTTACAAAAACACACTCTGCTTTTGAGAAAAGAGCACTCTTCTACTCTACTGTGTTTCCAATGGGGTACAAACAGTGAGCTTGCTCAGAACAAAAGAACTGTGCCTCCTACACACGGATCATATCTAGTTCAACTCTGCTGAGGAAACTGACAAGAACAGTAGCTCCTAATCAGTCCAATACACTGTACTTGAAGGGAACAGAGGGAAGTACTATTTGCACTGTTTATGGCAATTGGAGCGCAATAGTGTCTCTTCTTACCAGAAAACAAATCTTTCTCATAGGACCAAAAACTTCATGTGACTCAACTCCATTTAGGACTGGGAAACAAACGCGAGCTCACCTTACAAGAAAAACACTCTGCTTTAGAGAAAAGAGCACTCTTCTACTCTACTGTGTTTCCTATGGGGTCCAAAGAGTGAGCTTGCTCAGAAAAAAAGAACTGTGCTTCCTACACACATGGACCATATCTAGTTCAACTCTGCTTAGGAAACTGACAAGAACGGTAGCTCCTATTCAGTCCAATACACTGTACTTGCTGGGAACAGAAAACAGTGCTACTTGTCCTGTGTATGGCAATGGCAGCACAATAGTGACTCTTCTTACGAGAAAAGATCTCTTGCTCGTAGGACCAGAAACTGCATGGGATTCAACTCCATTTAGGACTGGGAAACAAACGCTAGCTTGCCTTACAAGAAACACACTCTGCTTTTGAGAAAAGAGCACTCTTCTACTCTAAAGTGTTTACTATAGGGCCAGCACAGTGAGCTTGCTGAGAACAAAAGAACTGTGTTCCTACACACACGGGCCATATCTAGTTCAACTCTGCTTAGGAAACTAACAAGAACAGTAGCTCCTCTTCAGTCCGATACACTGTAATAGCTGGTAACACACGCGAGTGCTATTTGAACTGTGTATGTCAATGAGAGCGCAATAGTGACTTTCCTTACCAGAAAACAACTCTTGCTCATAGGACCAGAAACTGCATGTGATTCAACTCCATTTAGGACTGGGAAACAAATGCTAGCTCGCCTTACATGAAACACACACTGCTTTTGAGAAAAGAGCACTCTTCTACTCTACTGTGTTTCCTATGGGGTCCGAAAAGTGAGCTTGCTGAGAACTGTGCTTCCTACACACGGGCCATATCTAGTTCAACTCTGCTTAGGAAACTGACATGAACAGTAGATCCTCTTCAGTCCAATACACTGTACTTGCTGGGAACAGATGCAAGTGCTATTTGCACTGTGTATGGCAATGGCAGTGCAATAGTGACTCTTCTTACCAGAAAAATACTCTTGCTCGTAGGACCAAAAATTGCATGTGTCTCAACTCCATTTAGGACTGGGAAAGAAACGCTAGCTCGCCTTACAAGAAAAACACTCTGCTTTTGAGAAAAGAGCACTTTTCTACTCTTCTGTGTTTCCTATAGGGCCAGAACAGTGAGCTTGATCAGAACAAAAGAACTGTGCTTCCTTCACACGGGCCATATCTAGTTCAACTCTGCTTAGGAAACTGACAAGAACAGTAGCTCCTCTTCAGTCCGATACACTGTACTTGCTGGGAATGGACCAAGTGCTATTTGCACTATGTATGGCAATGGGAGCGCAATAGTGACTTTCCTTACCAGAAAACAACTCTTGCTCGTAGGACCAGAAACTGCATGTGATTCAACTCCATTTAGTGAGCTTGCTCAGAACAAAAGAACTGTGCTTCCTACACACAGACCATATCTAGTTCAACTCTGCTTAGGGAACTGACAGTACAGTAGCTCCTATTCAGTCCAATACACTGAAAAGAGCACTGCTGTGGGATGTATGGCAAATGTGTTGCTAATTAAACAATAAAACACTGATTGGCCGTTGGCTAGGCAGGAAGTCTAGGCGGGGCAAGGAGGAGAATAAAGCAGGGAAGTGGAAGGCTGAGAGAGACACAGCCTGCCGCCATCAGGACAAGGAAGATGTAAGGTACCAGTAAGCCATGAGCCATGTGGCAAAGTAAAAATTAATAGAAATCTGCTAAATATAAGAGTAAGAACTAGACAATAACAGGCCTTAGCTAATGGCCAAGCAGTTTAAATAATGTAAGAGTCTTTGTGTTTATTTTATAAGTGGGCTCTGAGACTGGCGGGACTTGGTGGTGGGAGCTGGAGAGAAATTCTCCAGCAACAAATGGCGTCCAATGTGTTGGCAAGAGTTTCCACCTAAAAACTGAGAAAAAAGATTCTAAAACGGAGCTAAAAACAGCTCCTAGTTGTCTCTTTCAAGCTAGTGGCAGCCTGTGTGTTTGAGCTACTATGGCGGGTTCCTGGCGTGCATGCTTGACCTGCAGTATGGCGGGAATGAGGGCTCTGCAAGTGGCACATTAAGCTGTGTGGTGGATTTAGCCTTTGCTAGTACAAAACAAAAGAAAACAAAAAAAAAGAGATTTCTGGGCTACACGCTGCTTTGATAGAAGCAGAGACCCACTATTTCTGAGAGTTGATGGCTCCCAGAGCTTGCGGAAAACGTAGCCCTGTTGGGAAGCCGAGGTGGGCGGAGCCAGCAGCCACAGCTGCTGCAGTTTAAAGCAATAGATTCACTATAAGACAGATTCAGATGTAATAGTTTACAATGTGTGTAAAAGATACGTAGGCTTGAAAGAGACAAAAAAGGTGATATATAGAGTTATAGAAACAAATACATAGTTTTAAAAAATAAAGTCATTAAAGAGACAGTAAAGGTAGTATAAAAAATAAGCCACGTAAAAATGGATATTACACAGAGAATCTGGATTGTGTTGTCGTTGGGAATTTTAACTGCAGAAAAACATTTGATTGTAAAAGCTGTAGAGTTATGCCAAAATGTATATTTTAAAGATACCTTGACTTCAAAATTTGGATGTAAGGATATGTTGCTTTGGAAAAGAGTCTCTTTTGTTTCCACAGAAAGCCAGAGTCTATGGATTTGTTCAAGATTAAGATACATCAGGTTTGACCAGCCAAGACCCCCTGAAGGTCTCCTATGACACCATGGCCCAGATGATCCAACATCCAGAATGGTTTAAAGGCATCTGGCTCAGACGATACAGCCTCATGGACTATTCCATAATTCTAAATTTTTTTTTGTTTCCCCACAAGATACAGCGCCCCCTTCCAGCAGGAAGTAGTAAGAGAAGCTACGCCCAAATTCCCAAATTATATGTAATTTTACTTTGTTAAGGTTAAAACCTTACTTTTTTAAAAAAAAAAAAGGGGGAAGTGGTGTGGGATGTATGGCAAATGTGTTGCTAATTAATCAATAAAACACTGATTGGCCGTTGGCTAGGCAGGAAGTGTAGGCGGGGGAAAGGAGGAGAATAAAGCGGGGAAGTGGAAGGCTGAGAGAGAGACACTGCCAGCCGCCATCAGGACAAGGAAGATGTAAGGTACCAGTAAGCCATGAGCCATGTGGCAAAGTAAAGATTAATAGAAATGGGCTAAATATAAGAGTAAGAGCTAGACAATAACAGGCCTGAGCTAATGGCCAAGCAGTTTAAATAAAGTAAGAGTCTGTGTGTTTATTTTATAAGTGGGCTCTGAGACTGGCGGGACTTGGTGGTGGGTGCTGGAGAGAAATTCTCCAGCAACAGAGCACTCTTCTACTCTACTGTGTTTCCTATGGGGTCCAAACAGCGAGCTTGCTCAGAACAAAAGAACTGTGCTTCCTACACACATGGACCATATCTAGTTCAACTCTGCTTAGGAAACTGACAAGAATAGTATCTCCTATTCAGTCCAATACACTGTAATTGCTGGGAACAGACGCGAGTGCTATTAGCACTGTGTATGGAATTTGGAGCGCAATAGTGACTCTTCTTACCAGAAAACAACTCTTGCTCGTAGGAACAAAAACTGCCTGTGACTCAACTCCATTTATGACTGGGAAACAAACGGTAGCTCGCCTTACAAGAAACACACTCTGCTTTAGAGAAAAGAGCACTCTTCTACTCTACTGTGTTTCCTATAGGGCCAGAACAGTGAGCTTGCTCAGAACAAGAGAACTGTGCTTCCTACACACACGGGCCATATCTCGTTCAACTCTGCTTAGGAAACTGACAAGAACAGTAGCTCCACTTCAGTCCAATACACTGTACTTGCTGGGAACAGACGCGAGTGCTATTTGCACTGTGTATGGCAGTGGGAACACAATAGTGACTCTTCTTACGAGAAAAGAACTCTTGCTCGTAGGACCAGAAACTGCATGGGATTCAACTCCATTTAGGACTGGGAAACAAATGCTAGCTCGCCTTACAAGAAACACACTCTGCTTTTGAGAAAAGAGCACTCTTCTACTCTACTGTGTTTCCTATGGGGTCCAAACAGTGAGTTTGCTCAGAACAAAAGAACTGTGCTTCCTACACACATCGACCATATCTAGTTCAACTCTGCTTTGGAAACTGACAAGAAGAGAAGCTGCTCTTCAGTCCAATACACTGTACTTGCTGGGAACAGACGCGAGTGCTATTTTACTGTGTATGGCAATGGGAGCACAATAGTGACTTCCTTACCAAAAAACAACTCTTGCTCGTAGGACCAGTAACTGCATGTGATTTAACTCCATTTAGGACTGGGAAACAAACGCTAGCTCGCCTTACAAGAAACAAACTCTGCTTTTGAGAAAAGAGCACTCTTCTACTCTACTGTGTTTCCTATGTGGTCCGAACAGTGAGCTTGCTCAGAACAAAAAAACTGTGCTTCCTCCACACATGGCCATATCTAGTTCAATTCTGCTTAGGAACCTGACATGAACAGTAGATCCTCTTCAGTCCAATACACTGTACTTGCTGGGAACAGACAACAGTGCTATTTGTCCTGTGTATGGCAATGGCAGCACAATAGTGCCTCTTCTTACGAGAAAAGATCTCTTGCTCGTAGGACCAGAAACTGCATGGGATTCAACTCCATTTAGGACTGGGAAACAAACGCTAGCTCGCCTTACAAGAAACACACTCTGCTTTTGAGAAAAGAGCACTCTTCTAATCTAAAGTGTTTCCTATAGGGCCAGAACAGTGAGCTTGCTGAGAACAAAAGAACTGTGCTTCCTACACACACGTGCCATATCTAGTTCAACTCTGCTTAGGAAACTAACAAGAACATTAGCTCCTCTTCGGTCCCATACACTGTAATAGCTGGGAACACACGCGAGTGCTATTTGCACTGTGTATGTCAATGAGAGCGCAATAGTGACTTTCCTTACCAGAAAACTACTCTTGCTCGTAGGACCAGAAACTGCATGTGATTCAACTCCATTTAGGACTGGGAAACAAATGCTAGCTCGCCTTACATGAAACACACTCTGCTTTTGAGAAAAGAGCACTCTTCTACTCTACTGTGTTTCCTATGGGGTCCGAACAGTGAGCTTGCTCAGAACAAAAGAACTGTGCTTCCTACACACGGACCATATCTAGTTCAACTCTGCTTAGGGAACTGACAGTACAGTAGCTCCTATTCAGTCCAATACACTGTACTTCCTGGGAACAGACGCGAGTGCTATTTGTAATGTGTATGGCAATGGGAGCGCAATAGTGACTTTCCTTACCAGAAAACAACTCTTGCTTGTAGGACCAGAAACTGCATGTGATTCAACTCCATTTAGGACTAGGAAACAAACGCTAGCTCGCCTTACAAGAAACACACTCTGCTTTTGAGAAAAGAGCACTGCTGTGGGATGTATGGCAAATGTTTTGCTAATTAAACAATAAAACACTGATTGGCCGTTGGCTAGGCAGGAAGTGAAGGCGGGGCAAGGAGGAGAATAAAGCAGGGAAGTGGAAGGCTGAGAGAGAGACACAGCCTGCCGCCATCAGGACAAGGAAGATGTAAGGTACCAGTAAGCCATGAGCCATGTGGCAAAGTAAAAATTAATAGAAATCTGCTAAATATAAGAGTAAGAGCTAGACAATAACAGGCCTTAGCTAATGGCCAAGCAGTTTAAATAATGTAAGAGTCTTTGTGTTTATTTTATAAGTGGGCTCTGAGACTGGCGGGACTTGGTGGTGGGAGCTGGAGAGAAATTCTCCAGCAACAAATGGCGTCCAATGTGTTGGCAAGAGTTTCCACCTAAAAACTGAGAAAAAAGATTCTAAAACGGAGCTAAAAACAGCTCCTAGTTGTCTCTTTCAAGCTAGTGGCAGCCTGCGTGTTTGAGCTACTATGGCGGGTTCCTGGCGTGCATGCTTGACCTGCAGTATGGCGGGAATGAGGGCTCTGCAAGTGGCACATTAAGCTGTGTGGTGGATTTAGCCTTTGCTAGTACAAAACAAAAGAAAACAAAAAAAAAAGAGATTTCTGGGCTACACGCTGCTTTGATAGAAGCAGAGACCCACTATTTCTGAGAGTTGATGGCTCCCAGAGCTGGCGGAAAACGTAGCCCTGTTGGGAAGCTGAGGTGGGCGGAGCCAGCAGCCACAGCTGCTGCAATTTAAAGCAATAGATTCACTATAAGACAGATTCAGATGTAATAGTTTACAATGTGTGTAAAAGATACGTAGGCTTGAAAGAGACAAAAAAGGTGATATATAGAGTTATAGAAACAAATACATAGTTTTAAAAAATAAAGTCATTAAAGAGACAGTAAAGGTAGTATAAAAAATAAGCCACGTAAAAATGGATATTACACAGAGAATCTGGATTGTGTTGTCGTTGGGACTTTTAACTGCAGAAAAACATTTGATTGTAAAAGCTGTAGAGTTATGCCAAAATGTATATTTTAAAGATACCTTGATTTCAAAATTTGGATGTAAGGATATGTTGCTTTGGAAAAGAGTCTCTTTTGTTTCCACAGAAAGCCAGAGGCTATGGATTTGTTCAAGATTAAGATACATCAGGTTTGACCAGCCAAGACCCCGTGAAGGTCTCCTATGACACCATGGCCCAGATGATCCAACATCCAGAATGGTTTAAAGGCATCTGGCTCAGACGATACAGCCTCATGGACTATTCCATAATTCTAATTTTTTTTTGTTTCCCCACAAGATACAGCGCCCCCTTCCAGCAGGAAGTAGTAAGAGAAGCTACGCCCAAATTCCCAAATTATATGTAATTTTACTTTGTTAAGGTTAAAACCTTACTTTTTGAAAAAAAAAAAGGGGGGAAGTGGTGTGGGATGTATGGCAAATGTGTTGCTAATTAATCAATAAAACACTGATTGGCCGTTGGCTAGGCAGGAAGTGTAGGCGGGGGAAAGGAGGAGAATAAAGCGGGGAAGTGGAAGGCTGAGAGAGGGACACTGCCAGCCGCCATCAGGACAAGGAAGATGTAAGGTACCAGTAAGCCATGAGCCATGTGGCAAAGTAAAGATTAATAGAAATGGGCTAAATATAAGAGTAAGAGCTAGACAATAACAGGCCTGAGCTAATGGCCAAGCAGTTTAAATAAAGTAAGAGTCTGTGTGTTTATTTTATAAGTGGGCTCTGAGACTGGCGGGACTTGGTGGTGGGAGCTGGAGAGAAATTCTCCAGCAACAGAGCACTCTTCTACTCTACTGTGTTTCCTATGGGGTCCAAACAGCGAGCTTGCTCAGAACAGAAGAACTGTGCTTCCTACACACATGGACCATATCTAGTTCAACTCTGCTTAGGAAACTGACAAGAAAAGTATCTCCTATTCAATCCAATACACTGTAATTGCTGGGAACAGATGCGAGTGCTATTTGCACTGTTTATGGCAAAGGGAGAAAAATAGTGACTTTCTTTTCCAGAAAACATCCCTTGTTGGTTGGACCAGAAACTGCATGTGATTCAACTCCATTTTGGACTGGGAAACACACGCTAGCTCGTCTTACAAGAAACACATTCTGCTTTTGAGAAAAGAGCACTCTTCTATTCTACTGTATTTCCTATGGGGTCCGAAGAGTGAGCTTGCTCAGAACAAAAGAACTGTGTTTCCTACACACACAGGCCATATCTCGTTCAACTCTCCTTAGGAACCTGACAAGAACAGTAGATCCTCTTCAGTCCAATACACTGTACATGCTGGGAACCGACGCCAGTGCTATTTGCCCTATGTATGACAATTGGAGCGCAATAGTGACTCTTCTTGCCAGAAAACAACTCTTGCTCGTAGGACCAGAAACTGCATGTGATTCAACTCCATTTAGGACTGGGAAACAAACGCTAGCTCGCCTTACAAAAACACACTCTGCTTTTGAGAAAAGAGCACTCTTCTACTCTACTGTGTTTCCAATGGGGTCCAAACAGTGAGCTTGCTCAGAACAAAAGAACTGTGCCTCCTACACAGGGATCATATCTGGTTCAACTCTGCTGAGGAAACTGACAAGAACAGTAGCTCCTAATCAGTCCAATACACTGAACTTGAAGGGAACAGACGGGAGTACTATTTGCACTGTTTATGGCAATTGGAGCGCAATAGTGTCTCTTCTTACCAGAAAACAAATCTTTCTCATAGGACCAAAAACTTCATGTGACTCAACTCCATTTAGGACTGGGAAACAAACGCGAGCTCACCTTACAAGAAAAACACTCTGCTTTAGAGAAAAGAGCACTCTTCTACTCTACTGTGTTTCCTATGGGGTCCAAAGAGTGAGCTTGCTCAGAAAAAAAGAACTGTGCTTCCTACACACATGGACCATATCTAGTTCAACTCTGCTTAGGAAACTGACAAGAACAGTAGCTCCTATTCAGTCCAATACACTGTACTTGCTGGGAACAGAAAACAGTGCTACTTGTCCTGTGTATGGCAATGGCAGCACAATAGTGACTCTTCTTACGAGAAAAGATCTCTTGCTCTTAGGACCAGAAACTGCATGGGATTCAACTCCATTTAGGACTGGGAAACAAACGCTAGCTCGCCTTACAAGAAACACACTCTGCTTTTGAGAAAAGAGCACTCTTCTACTCTAAAGTGTTTCCTATAGGGCCAGCACAGTGAGCTTGCTGAGAACAAAAGAACTGTGTTCCTACACACACGGGCCATATCTAGTTCAACTCTGCTTAGGAAACTGACAAGAACAGTAGCTCCTATTCAGTCCAATACACTGTACTTGCTGGGAACAGACGCGAGTGCTATTTGCACTGTGTATGGCAGTGGGAACACAATAGTGACTTTCCTTACCAGAAAACAACTCTTGCTCGTAGGACCAGAAACTGCATGGGATTCAACTCCATTTAGGACTGGGAAACAAACGCTAGCTCGCCTTACAAGAAACACACTCTGCTTTTGAGAAAAGAGCACTCTTCTACTCTACTGTGTTTCCTATAGGGAAAGAACAGTGAGCTTGCTCAGAACAAAGAACTGTGCTTCCTACACACATGGCCGTATCTAGTTCAATTCTGCTTAGGAACCTGACAAGAACAGTAGATCCTCTTCAGTCCAATACACGGTACATGCTGGGAACAGACGCCAGTGCTATTTGCCCTGTGTAAAACAATGGGAGCAAAATAGTGACTCTTCTTACCAGAAAAAAACTCTTGCTCGTAGGACCAGAAACTGCATGTGATTCAACTCAATTTAGGACTGGGAAACAAATGCTAGCTTGCCTTACAAGAAACAAACTCTGCTTCTGAGAAAAGAGCACTCTTCTACTCTTCTGTGTTTCCTACAGGGCCAGAACAGTGAGCTTGCTCAGAACAAAAGAACTGTGCTTTCTACACACACGGGCCATATCTAGTTCAACTCTGCTTAGGAAACTGACAAGAACAGTAGCTCCTCTTCAGTCCAATACACTGTACTTGCTGGGAACAGACGTGAGTGCTATTTGCACTGTTTATGGCAAAGGGAGAAAAATAGTGATTTTCCTTCCCAGAAAACATCCCTTGTTGGTTGGACCAGAAACTGCATGTGATTCAACTCCATTTTGGACTGGGAAACACACGCTAGCTCGTCTTACAAGAAACACATTCTGCTTTTGAGAAAAGAGCACTCTTCTATTCTACTGTATTTCCTATGGGGTCTGAAGAGTGAGCTTGCTCAGAACAAAAGAACTGTGTTTCCTACACACACGGGCCATATCTAGTTCAACTCTGGTTAGGAAACTGACAAGAGCAGTAGCTCCTCTTCAGTCCAATACACTGTACTTGCTGGGAACAGACGCGAGTGCTATTTGCAGTGTGTATGGCAAAAGGAGCACAATAGTGACTTTCCTTTCCAGAAAACAACTCTTGCTCGTAGGACCAGAAACTGCATGTGATTCAACTCCATTTAGGACTGGGAAACAAACACAAGCTCGCCTTACAAGAAACACACTCTGCTTTTGAGGAAAGAGCACTCTTCTACTCTACTGTGTTTCCTATAGGCCAGAAGAGTGAGCTTGCTCAGAACAAAAGAACTGTGCTTCCTACACACACGGGCCATATCTAGTTCAACTCTGCTTAGGAAACTGACAAGAACTGTAGATCCTCTTCAGTCCAATACACTTTACATGCTGGGAACAGACGCCAGTGCTATTTGCCCTGTGTATGACAATGGGAGCGCAACAGTTACTCTTCTTACCAGAAAACAACTCTTGCTCATAGGACCAGAAACTGCATGTGATTGAACTCCATTTAGGACTGGGAAACAATCGCTAGCTCGCCTTACGAGAAACACATTCTGCTTTTGAGAAAAGAGCACTCTTCTACTCTACTGTGTTTCCTACAGGGCCAGTGAGTGAGCTTGCTCAGAACAAAAGAAGTGTACTTATTGCACACATGGGCCATATCTAGTTCAACTTTGCTTAGGAAACTGACAAGAACAGTAGATCCTCTTAGTCCAATACACTGTACATCCTGGGAACAGACGCGAGTCCTATTTGCCCTGTGTATGGCAATGGGAACACAATAGTGACTCTTCTTACTAGAAAACAACTCTTGCTTGTAGGACCAGAAACTGCATGTGATTCAACTCCATTTAGGACTGGGAAACAAAAGCTAGCTTGCCTTACAAGAAACACACTCTGCTTTTGAGAAAAGAGCACTCTTCTACTCTACTGTGTTTCCTATGGGGTCCGAACAGTGAGCTTGCTCAGAACAAAAGAACTGTGCTTCCTACACACACGGGCCATATCTAGTTCAACTCTGCTTAGGAAACTGACAAGAAAAGTAGCTCCTCTTCTGTCCAATACACTGTACTTGCAAAGAACAGTAGCAAGTGTTGTTTGCACTGTGTATGGCAGTAGCATCGCAAAAGTGACTCTTCTTACCAGAAAACAACTCTTGCTCATAGGACAAGAACCTCCATGTTATTCAACTCCATTTAGGACTGGGAAACAAACGCTAGCTCACCTTACAAGAAACACAATCTGCTTTTGAGAAATGAGCACTCTTCTACTCTACTGTGTTTCCTATAGGGCCAGAACAGTGAGCTTGCTCAGAACAAAAGAACTGTGCTTCCTACACACACGGGCTATATCTAGTTCAACTCTGCTTAGGAAACTGACAAGAACAGTAGCTCCTCTTCAGTCCAATACACTGTACTTGCTGGGAGCAGACGCGAGTGCTATTTGCACTGTGTATGGCAAAGGGAGCGAAATAGTGACTCTTCTTACCAGAAAACAACTCTTGCTCGTAGGACCAGAAACTGCATGGGATTCAACTCCATTTCTGACTGGGAAACAAACACTAGCTCGCCTTACAAGAAACACACTCTGCTTTTGAGAAAAGAGCACTCTTCTACTCTACAGTGTTTCCTATGGGATCCGAACAGTGAGCTTGCTGAGAACAAAAGAACTGTGCTTCCTACACACACGGGCCATATCTAGTTCAATTCTGCTTAGGAAATTGACAAGAACAGTAGCTCATCTTCAGTCCAATACACTGTACTTGCTGCGAACACACATGAGTGCTATTTGCACTGTGTATGGAAATGGGAGCGCAATAGTGACTCTTCTTACCAGAAAACAACTCTTGCTCGTAGGACCAAAAACTGCTTGTGATTCAACTCCATTTTGGACTGGGAAACAAACACTATCTCGCCTTACAAGAAACACACTCTGCTTTTGAGAAAAGATATATCTTCTACTCTACTGTGTTTCCTATATTGCGAGAACAGTGAGTTTTCTCAGAACAAAAGAACTGTGCTTCCTACAGAAACGGGCCATATCTAGTTCAACTCTGCTTAGGAAAATGACAAGAACAGTAGCTCCTCTTCAGTCCAATACATTGTACTTGCTGGGAACAGACGCGAGTGCTATTTGCAGTGTATGTGGCAATTGGAGCACAATACTGAATCTTCTTACCAGAAAACAACTCTTGCTCTTAGGACCAGAAACTGCATGGGATTCAACTCCATTTCGGACTTGGAAACAAACGCTAGCTCGCCTTACAAGAAACACACTCTGTTTTTGAGAAAAGAGCACTCTTCTACTCTACTGTGTTTCCTATGGGGTCTGATCAGTGAGCTTGCTCAGAAAAAAAGAACTGTGCTTCCTACACAAACGGCATTATCTAGTTCAATTCTGCTCGGGAAACTGACAAGAACAGTAGATCCTCTACAGTCCAATACACTGTACATGCTGGGAATAGACGCCAGTGCTATTTGCCCTGTGTTTGACAATGGGAGCGCAACAGTGACTCTTCTTACCAGAAAACAACTCTTGCTCATAGGACCAGAAACTGCATGTGATTCAACTCCATTTAGGACTGGGAAACAAACGCTAGCTCGCCTTACAAGAAACATACTCTCCTTTTGAGAAAAGAGCACTCTTCTATTGTACTGTGTTTCCTATAGGGCCAGAATAGTGAGCTTGCTCAGAACAAAAGAACTGTGCTTCCTACACACACGGGCTATATCTAGTTCAACTCTGCTTTGGAAACTGACAAGATCAGAAGCTGCTCTTCAGTCCAATACACTGTACTTGCTGGGAACAGACGCGAGTGCTCTTTGCACTGTGTATGGCAATGGGAGCACAATAGTGACTTCCTTACCAAAAAACAACTCTTGCTCGTAGGACCAGTAACTGCATGTGATTTAACTCCATTTAGGACTGGGAAACAAACGCGAGCTCACCTTACAAGAAGAACACTCTGCTTTAGAGAAAAGAGCACTCTTCTACTCTACTGTGTTTCCTATGTGGTCCAAACAGTGAACTTGCTCAGAACAATAAAAATGTGCTTCCTCCACACACGGCCATATCTAGTTCAATTCTGCTTAGGAACCTGACATGAACAGTAGATCCTCTTCCGTCCAATACACTGTACTTGCTGGGAACAGACAACAGTGCTATTTGTCCTGTGTATGGCAATGGCAGCACAATAGTGACTCTTCTTACGAGAAAAGATCTCTTGCTCGTAGGACCAGAAACTGCATGGGTTTCAACTCCATTTAGGACTGGGAAACAAAAGCTAGCTTGCCTTACAAGAAACACAATCTGCTTTTGAGAAAAGAGCACTCTTCTACTCTAAAGTGTTTCCTATAGGGCCAGAACAGTGAGCTTGCTGAGAACAAAAGAACTGTGCTTCCTACACTCACGGGCCATATCTAGTTCAACTCTGCTTAGGAAACTAACAAGAACAGTAGCTCCTCTTCAGTCCGATACACTGTAATAGCTGGGAACACACGCGAGTGCTATTTGCACTGTGTATGTCAATGAGAGCGCAATAGTGACTTTCCTGACCAGAAAACAACTCTTGCTCATAGGACCAGAAACTGCATGTGATTCAACTCCATTTAGGACTGGGAAACAAATGCTAGCTCGCCTTACATGAAACACACACTGCTTTTGAGAAAAGAGCACTCTTCTACTCTACTGTGTTTCCTATGGGATCCAAAAAGTGAGCTTGCTCAGAACAAAAGAACTGTGCTTCCTACACACACGGGCCATATCTAGTTCAACTCTGCTTAGGAAACTGACATGAACAGTAGATCCTCTTCAGTCCAATACACTGTACTTGCTGGGAACAGATGCAAGTGCTATTTGCACTGTGTATGGCAAAGGGAGCGCAATAGTGACTCTTCTTACAAGAAAAAAACTCTTGCTCGTAGGACCAAAAACTGCATGTGTCTCAACTCTATTTAGGACTGGGAAAGAAACGCTAGCTCGCCTTACAAGAAACACACTCTGCTTTTGAGAAAAGAGCACTCTTCTAATATACTGTGTTTCCTACAGGGAAAGAACAGTGAGCTTGCTCAGAACAAAGAACTGTGCTTCCTACACACATGGCCGTATCTAGTTCAATTCTGCTTAGGAACCTCACAAGAACAGTAGATCCTCTTCAGTCCAATGCACTGTACATGCTGGGAACAGACGCCAGTGCTATTTGCCCTGTGTAAAACAATGGGAGCACAATAGTGAATCTTCTTACCAGAAAACAACTCTCGCTCGTAGGAACAGAAACTGCATGTGATTCAACTCCATATAGGACTGGGAAACAAACGCTAGCTCGCCTTACAAGAAACACACTCTGCTTTTGAAAAAAGAGCACTCTTCTACTCTACTGTGTTTCCTATATGGTCCGAACAGTGAGCTTGCTCAGAACAAAAAAACTGTGCTTCCTCCACACACGGCCATATATAGTTCAATTCTGCTTAGGAACCTGACATGAACAGTAGATCCTCTTCAGTCCAATACACTGTACTTGCTGGGAACAGACAACAGTGCTATTTGTCCTCTGTATGGCAATGGCAGCACAATAGTGACTCTTCTTACGAGAAAAGAACTCTTGCTCGTAGGACCAGAAACTGCATGGGATTCAACTCCATTTAGGACTGGGAAACAAATGCTAGCTCGCCTTACAAGAAACACACTCTGCTTTTGAGAAAAGAGCACTCTTCTACTCTACTGTGATTCCTATGGGGTCCAAACAGTGAGTTTGCTCAGAACAAAAGAACTGTGCTTCCTACACACATCGACCATATCTAGTTCAACTCTGCTTTGGAAACTGACAAGAAGAGAAGCTGCTCTTCAGTCCAATACACTGTACTTGCTGGGAACAGACGCGAGTGCTATTTTACTGTGTATGGCAATGGGAGCACAATAGTGACTTCCTTACCAAAAAACAACTCTTGCTCGTAGGACCAGTAACTGCATGTGATTTAACTCCATTTAGGACTGGGAAACAAACGCTAGCTCGCCTTACAAGAAACAAACTCTGCTTTTGAGAAAAGAGCACTCTTCTACTCTACTGTGTTTCCTATGTGGTCCGAACAGTGAGCTTGCTCAGAACAAAAAAAACTGTGCTTCCTCCACACACGGCCATATCTAGTTCAATTCTGCTTAGGAACCTGACATGAACAGTAGATCCTCTTCAGTCAAATACACTGTACTTGCTGGGAACAGACAACAGTGCTATTTGTCCTGTGAATGGCAATGGCAGCACAATAGTGCCTCTTCGTACGAGAAAAGATCTCTTGCTCGTAGGACCAGAAACTGCATGGGATTCAACTCCATTTAGGACTGGGAAACAAACGCTAGCTCGCCTTACAAGAAACACACTCTGCTTTTGAGAAAAGAGCACTCTTCTAATCTAAAGTGTTTCCTATAGGGCCAGAACAGTGAGCTTGCTGAGAACAAAAGAACTGTGCTTCCTACACACACGTGCCATATCTAGTTCAACTCTGCTTAGGAAACTAACAAGAACAGTAGCTCCTCTTCAGTCCGATACACTGTAATAGCTGGGAACACACGCGAGTGCTATTTGCACTGTGTATGTCAATGAGAGCGCAATAGTGACTTTCCTTACCAGAAAACAACTCTTGCTCATAGGACCAGAAACTGCATGTGATTCAACTCCATTTAGGACTGGGAAACAAATGCTAGCTCGCCTTACATGAAACACACTCTGCTTTTGAGAAAAGAGCACTCTTCTACTCTACTGTGTTTCCTATGGGGTCCAAACAGTGAGCTTTCTCAGAACAAAAGAACTGTGCTTCCTACACACGGACCATATCTAGTTCAACTCTGCTTAGGGAACTGACAGTACAGTAGCTCCTATTCAGTCCAATACACTGTACTTCCTGGGAACAGACGTGAGTGCTATCTGTAATGTGTATGGCAATGGGAGCACAATAGTGACTTTCCTTACCAGAAAACAACTCTTGCTCGTAGGACCAGAAACTGCATGTGACTGAACTCCATTTAGGACTAGGAAACAAATGCTAGCTCGCCTTACAAGAAATACACTCTGCTTTTGAGAAAAGAGCACTGCTGTGGGATGTATGGCAAATGTGTTGCTAATTAATCAATAAAACACTGATTGGCCGTTGGCTAGGCAGGAAGTGTAGGCGGGGCAAGGAGGAGAATAAAGCAGGGAAGTGGAAGGCTGAGAGAGAGACACTGCCAGCCACCATCAGGACAAGGAAGATGTAAGGTACCAGTAAGCCATGAGCCATGAGGCAAAGTAAAAATTAATAGAAATCTGCTAAATATAAGAGTAAGAGCTAGACAATAACAGGCCTTAGCTAATGGCCAAGCAGTTTAAATAATGTAAGAGTCTTTGTGTTTATTTTATAAGTGGGCTCTGAGACTGGCGGGACTTGGTGGTGGGCGCTGGAGAGAAATTCTCCAGCAACAAATGGCGTCCAATGTGTTGGCAAGAGTTTCCACCTAAAAACTGAGAAAAAAGATTCTAAAACGGAGCTAAAAACAGCTCCTAGTTGTCTCTTTCAAGCTAGTGGCAGCCTGCGTGTTTGAGCTACTATGGCGGGTTCCTGGCGTGCATGCTTGACCTGCAGTATGGCGGGAATGAGGCCTCTGCAAGTGGCACATTAAGCTGTGAGGTGGATTTAGCCTTTGCTAGTACAAAACAAAACAAAACAAAACAAAAAGAGATTTCTGGGCTACACGCTGCTTTGATAGAAGCAGAGACCCACTATTTCTGAGAGTTGATGGCTCCCAGAGCTTGCGGAAAACGTAGCCCTGTTGGGAAGCCGAGGTGGGCGGAGCCAGCAGCCACAGCTGCTGCAGTTTAAAGCAATAGATTCACTATAAGACAGATTCAGATGTAATAGTTTACAATGTGTGTAAAAGATACGTAGGCTTGAAAGAGACAAAAAAGGTGATATATAGAGTTATAGAAACAAATACATAGTTTTAAAAAATAAAGTCATTAAAGAGACAGTAAAGGTAGTATAAAAAATAAGCCACGTAAAAATGGATATTACACAGAGAATCTGGATTGTGTTGTCGTTGGGAATTTTAACTGCAGAAAAACATTTGATTGTAAAAGCTGTAGAGTTATGCCAAAATGTATATTTTAAAGATACCTTGACTTCAAAATTTGGATGTAAGGATATGTTGCTTTGGAAAAGAGTCTCTTTTGTTTCCACAGAAAGCCAGAGTCTATGGATTTGTTCAAGATTAAGATACATCAGGTTTGACCAGCCAAGACCCCCTGAAGGTCTCCTATGACACCATGGCCCAGATGATCCAACATCCAGAATGGTTTAAAGGCATCTGGCTCAGACGATACAGCCTCATGGACTATTCCATAATTCTAAATTTTTTTTGTTTCCCCACAAGATACAGCGCCCCCTTCCAGCAGGAAGTAGTAAGAGAAGCTACGCCCAAATTCCCAAATTATATGTAATTTTACTTTGTTAAGGTTAAAACCTTCCTTTTTGAAAAAAAAAAGGGGGAAGTGCTGTGGGATGTATGGCAAATGTGTTGCTAATTAATCAATAAAACACTGATTGGCCGTTGGCTAGGCAGGAAGTGTAGGCGGGGCAAGGAGGAGAATAAAGCGGGGAAGAGGAAGGCTGAGAGAGAGACACTGCCAGCCGCCATCAGGACAAGGAAGATGTAAGGTACCAGTAAGCCATGAGCCATGTGGCAAAGTAAAGATTAATAGAAATGGGCTAAATATAAGAGTAAGAGCTAGACAATAACAGGCCTGAGCTAATGGCCAAGCAGTTTAAATAATGTAAGAGTCTGTGTGTTTATTTTATAAGTGGGCTCTGAGACTGGCAGGACTTGGTGGTGGGCGCTGGAGAGAAATTCTACAGCAACAGAGCACTATTCTACTCTACTGTGTTTCCTATGGGGTCCAAACAGTGAGCTTGCTCAGAACAAAAGAACTGTGCTTCCTACACACATGGACCATATCTAGTTCAACTCTGCTTAGGAAACTGACAAGAACAGTAGCTCCTATTCAGTCCAATACACTGTACTTGCTGGGAACAGACGCAAGTGCTATTTGCACTGTGTATGGCAGTGGTAACACAATAGTGACTTTCCTTACCAGAAAAGAACTCTTGCTCGTAGGACCAGAAACTGCATGTGATTCAACTCCATTTAGGACTGGGAAACAAACGCTAGCTCGCCTTACAAGAAACACACTCTGCTTTTGAGAAAAGAGCACTCTTCTACTCTACTGTGTTTCCTACAGGGCCAGAAGAGTGAGCTTGCTCAGAACAAAGAACTGTGCTTCCTACACACATGGCTGTATCTAGTTCAATTCTGCTTAGGAACCTGACAAGAACAGTAGATCCTCTTCAGTCCAATACACGGTACATGCTGGGAACAGACGCCAGTGCTATTTGCCCTGTGTAAAACAATGGGAGCAAAATAGTGACTCTTCTTACCAGAAAAAAACTCTTGCTCGTAGGACCAGAAACTGCATGTGATTCAACTCAATTTAGGACTGGGAAACAAATGCTAGCTTGCCTTACAAGAAACAAACTCTGCTTCTGAGAAAAGAGCACTCTTCTACTCTTCTGTGTTTCCTATAGGGCCAGAACAGTGAGCTTGCTAAGAACAAAAGAACTGTGCTTTCTACACACACGGGCCATATCTAGTTCAACTCTGCTTAGGAAACTGACAAGAACAGTAGCTCCTCTTCAGTCCAATACACTGTACTTGCTGGGAACAGACGTGAGTGCTATTTGCACTGTTTATGGCAAAGGGAGAAAAATAGTGATTTTCCTTTCCAGAAAACATCCCTTGTTGGTTGGACCAGAAACTGCATGTGATTCAACTCCATTTTGGACTGGGAAACACACGCTAGCTCGTCTTACAAGAAACACATTCTGCTTTTGAGAAAAGAGCACTCTTCTATTCTACTGTATTTCCTATGGGGTCCGAAGAGTGAGCTTGCTCAGAACAAAAGAACTGTGTTTCCTACACACACGGGCCATATCTAGTTCAACTCTGGTTAGGAAACTGACAAGAGCAGTAGCTCCTCTTCAGTCCAATACACTGTACTTGCTGGGAACAGACGCGAGTGCTATTTGCACTGTGTATCGCAAAAGGAGCACAATAGTGACTTTCCTTTCCAGAAAAGAACTCTTGCTCGTAGGACCAGAAACTGCATGTGATTCAACTCCATTTAGGACTGGTAAACAAATGCTAGCAAGCCTTACAAGAAACACACTCTGCTTTTAAGAAAAGAGCACTCTTCTACTCTACTGTGTTTCCTATAGGGAAAGAACAGTGAGCTTGCTCAGAACAAAGAACTGTGCTTCCTACACACATGGCCGTATCTAGTTCGATTCTGCTTAGGAACCTGAAAAGAACAGTAGATCCTCTTCAGTCCAATACACTGTACTTGCTCGGAACAGACAACAGTGCTATTTGTCCTGTGTAGGGCAATGGCAGCACAATAGTGACTCTTCTTACAAGAAAAGAACTCTTGCTCGTAGGACCAGAAACTGCATGGGATTCAACTCCATTTAGGACTGGGAAACAAACTCTATCTTGCCTTACAAGAAACACACTCTGCTTTTGAGAAAAGAGCACTCTTCTACTCTACTGTGTTTCCTATGGGGTCCAAACAGTGAGCTTGCTCAGAACAAAAGAACTGTGCTTCCTACACACATCGACCATATCTAGTTCAACTCTGCTTTGGAAACTGACAAGAACAGAAGCTGCTCTTCAGTCCAGTACACTGTACTTGCTGGGAACAGACGCGAGTGCTATTTGCACTGTGTATGGCAATGGGAGCACAATAGTGACTTCCTTACCAAAAAACAACTCTTGCTCGTAGGACCAGCAACTGCATGTGATTTAACTCCATTTAGGACTGGGAAACAAACGCGAGCTCACCTTACAAGAAGAACACTCTGCTTTAGAGAAAAGAGCACACTTCTACTCTACTGTGTTTCCTATGTGGTCCAAACAGTGAACTTGCTCAGAACAAAAAAATTGTGCTTCCTCCACACACGGCCATATCTAGTTCAATTCTGCTTAGGAACCTGACATGAACAGTAGATCCTCTTCAGTCCAATACACTGTACTTGCTGGGAACAGACAACAGTGCTATTTGTCTTGTGTATGGCAATGGCAGCACAATAGTGACTCTTCTTACGAGAAAAGAACTCTTGCTCGTAGGACCAGAAACTGCATGGGATTCAACTCCATTTAGGACTGGGAAACAAATGCTAGCTCGCCTTACAAGAAACACACTCTGCTTTTGAGAAAAGAGCACTCTTCTACTCTACTGTGTTTCCTATGGGGTCCAAACAGTGAGTTTGCTCAGAACAAAAGAACTGTGCTTCCTACACACATCGACCATATCTAGTTCAACTCTGCTTTGGAAACTGACAAGAAGAGAAGCTGCTCTTCAGTCCAATACACTGTACTTGCTGGGAACAGACGCGAGTGCTATTTTACTGTGTATGGCAATGGGAGCACAATAGTGACTTCCTTACCAAAAAACAACTCTTGCTCGTAGGACCAGTAACTGCATGTGATTTAACTCCATTTAGGACTGGGAAACAAACGCTAGCTCGCCTTACAAGAAACAAACTCTGCTTTTGAGAAAAGAGCACTCTTCTACTCTACTGTGTTTCCTATGTGGTCCGAACAGTGAGCTTGCTCAGAACAAAAAAACTGTGCTTCCTCCACACATGGCCATATCTAGTTCAATTCTGCTTAGGAACCTGACATGAACAGTAGATCCTCTTCAGTCCAATACACTGTACTTGCTGGGAACAGACAACAGTGCTATTTGTCCTGTGTATGGCAATGGCAGCACAATAGTGCCTCTTCGTACGAGAAAAGATCTCTTGCTCGTAGGACCAGAAACTGCATGGGATTCAACTCCATTTAGGACTGGGAAACAAACGCTAGCTCGCCTTACAAGAAACACACTCTGCTTTTGAGAAAAGAGCACTCTTCTAATCTAAAGTGTTTCCTATAGGGCCAGAACAGTGAGCTTGCTGAGAACAAAAGAACTGTGCTTCCTACACACACGTGCCATATCTAGTTCAACTCTGCTTAGGAAACTAACAAGAACATTAGCTCCTCTTCGGTCCCATACACTGTAATAGCTGGGAACACACGCGAGTGCTATTTGCACTGTGTATGTCAATGAGAGCGCAATAGTGACTTTCCTTACCAGAAAACTACTCTTGCTCATAGGACCAGAAACTGCATGTGATTCAACTCCATTTAGGACTGGGAAACAAATGCTAGCTCGCCTTACATGAAACACACTCTGCTTTTGAGAAAAGAGCACTCTTCTACTCTACTGTGTTTCCTATGGGGTCCGAACAGTGAGCTTGCTCAGAACAAAAGAACTGTGCTTCCTACACACGGACCATATCTAGTTCAACTCTGCTTAGGGAACTGACAGTACAGTAGCTCCTATTCAGTCCAATACACTGTACTTCCTGGGAACAGACGCGAGTGCTATTTGTAATGTGTATGGCAATGGGAGCGCAATAGTGACTTTCCTTACCAGAAAACAACTCTTGCTTGTAGGACCAGAAACTGCATGTGATTCAACTCCATTTAGGACTAGGAAACAAACGCTAGCTCGCCTTACAAGAAACACACTCTGCTTTTGAGAAAAGAGCACTGCTGTGGGATGTATGGCAAATGTGTTGCTAATTAAACAATAAAACACTGATTGGCCGTTGGCTAGGCAGGAAGTGAAGGCGGGGCAAGGAGGAGAATAAAGCAGGGAAGTGGAAGGCTGAGAGAGAGACACAGCCTGCCGCCATCAGGACAAGGAAGATGTAAGGTACCAGTAAGCCATGAGCCATGTGGCAAAGTAAAAATTAATAGAAATCTGCTAAATATAAGAGTAAGAGCTAGACAATAACAGGCCTTAGCTAATGGCCAAGCAGTTTAAATAATGTAAGAGTCTTTGTGTTTATTTTATAAGTGGGCTCTGAGACTGGCGGGACTTGGTGGTGGGAGCTGGAGAGAAATTCTCCAGCAACAAATGGCGTCCAATGTGTTGGCAAGAGTTTCCACCTAAAAACTGAGAAAAAAGATTCTAAAACGGAGCTAAAAACAGCTCCTAGTTGTCTCTTTCAAGCTAGTGGCAGCCTGCGTGTTTGAGCTACTATGGCGGGTTCCTGGCGTGCATGCTTGACCTGCAGTATGGCGGGAATGAGGGCTCTGCAAGTGGCACATTAAGCTGTGTGGTGGATTTAGCCTTTGCTAGTACAAAACAAAAGAAAACAAAAAAAAAAGAGATTTCTGGGCTACACGCTGCTTTGATAGAAGCAGAGACCCACTATTTCTGAGAGTTGATGGCTCCCAGAGCTGGCGGAAAACGTAGCCCTGTTGGGAAGCTGAGGTGGGCGGAGCCAGCAGCCACAGCTGCTGCAATTTAAAGCAATAGATTCACTATAAAACAGATTCAGATGTAATAGTTTACAATGTGTGTAAAAGATACGTAGGCTTGAAAGAGACAAAAAAGGTGATATATAGAGTTATAGAAACAAATACATAGTTTTAAAAAATAAAGTCATTAAAGAGACAGTAAAGGTAGTATAAAAAATAAGCCACGTAAAAATGGATATTACACAGAGAATCTGGATTGTGTTGTCGTTGGGACTTTTAACTGCAGAAAAACATTTGATTGTAAAAGCTGTAGAGTTATGCCAAAATGTATATTTTAAAGATACCTTGACTTCAAAATTTGGATGTAAGGATATGTTGCTTTGGAAAAGAGTCTCTTTTGTTTCCACAGAAAGCCAGAGGCTATGGATTTGTTCAAGATTAAGATACATCAGGTTTGACCAGCCAAGACCCCGTGAAGGTCTCCTATGACACCATGGCCCAGATGATCCAACATCCAGAATGGTTTAAAGGCATCTGGCTCAGACGATACAGCCTCATGGACTATTCCATAATTCTAATTTTTTTTTGTTTCCCCACAAGATACAGCGCCCCCTTCCAGCAGGAAGTAGTAAGAGAAGCTACGCCCAAATTCCCAAATTATATGTAATTTTACTTTGTTAAGGTTAAAACCTTACTTTTTGAAAAAAAAAAGGGGGGAAGTGGTGTGGGATGTATGGCAAATGTGTTGCTAATTAATCAATAAAACACTGATTGGCCGTTGGCTAGGCAGGAAGTGTAGGCGGGGGAAAGGAGGAGAATAAAGCGGGGAAGTGGAAGGCTGAGAGAGGGACACTGCCAGCCGCCATCAGGACAAGGAAGATGTAAGGTACCAGTAAGCCATGAGCCATGTGGCAAAGTAAAGATTAATAGAAATGGGCTAAATATAAGAGTAAGAGCTAGACAATAACAGGCCTGAGCTAATGGCCAAGCAGTTTAAATAAAGTAAGAGTCTGTGTGTTTATTTTATAAGTGGGCTCTGAGACTGGCGGGACTTGGTGGTGGGAGCTGGAGAGAAATTCTCCAGCAACAGAGCACTCTTCTACTCTACTGTGTTTCCTATGGGGTCCAAACAGCGAGCTTGCTCAGAACAGAAGAACTGTGCTTCCTACACACATGGACCATATCTAGTTCAACTCTGCTTAGGAAACTGACAAGAAAAGTATCTCCTATTCAATCCAATACACTGTAATTGCTGGGAACAGATGCGAGTGCTATTTGCACTGTTTATGGCAAAGGGAGAAAAATAGTGACTTTCTTTTCCAAAAAACATCCCTTGTTGGTTGGACCAGAAACTGCATGTGATTCAACTCCATTTTGGACTGGGAAACACACGCTAGCTCGTCTTACAAGAAACACATTCTGCTTTTGAGAAAAGAGCACTCTTCTATTCTACTGTATTTCCTATGGGGTCCGAAGAGTGAGCTTGCTCAGAACAAAAGAACTGTGTTTCCTACACACACAGGCCATATCTCGTTCAACTCTCCTTAGGAACCTGACAAGAACAGTAGATCCTCTTCAGTCCAATACACTGTACATGCTGGGAACCGACGCCAGTGCTATTTGCCCTGTGTATGACAATTGGAGCGCAATAGTGACTCTTCTTGCCAGAAAACAACTCTTGCTCGTAGGACCAGAAACTGCATGTGATTCAACTCCATTTAGGACTGGGAAACAAACGCTAGCTCGCCTTACAAAAACACACTCTGCTTTTGAGAAAAGAGCACTCTTCTACTCTACTGTGTTTCCAATGGGGTCCAAACAGTGAGCTTGCTCAGAACAAAAGAACTGTGCCTCCTACACACGGATCATATCTGGTTCAACTCTGCTGAGGAAACTGACAAGAACAGTAGCTCCTATTCAGTCCAATACACTGTACTTGCTGGGAACAGAAAACAGTGCTACTTGTCCTGTGTATGGCAATGGCAGCACAATAGTGACTCTTCTTACGAGAAAAGATCTCTTGCTCTTAGGACCAGAAACTGCATGGGATTCAACTCCATTTAGGACTGGGAAACAAACGCTAGCTCGCCTTACAAGAAACACACTCTGCTTTTGAGAAAAGAGCACTCTTCTACTCTAAAGTGTTTCCTATAGGGCCAGCACAGTGAGCTTGCTGAGAACAAAAGAACTGTGTTCCTACACACACGGGCCATATCTAGTTCAACTCTGCTTAGGAAACTGACAAGAACAGTAGCTCCTATTCAGTCCAATACACTGTACTTGCTGGGAACAGACGCGAGTGCTATTTGCACTGTGTATGGCAGTGGGAACACAATAGTGACTTTCCTTACCAGAAAACAACTCTTGCTCGTAGGACCAGAAACTGCATGGAATTCAACTCCATTTAGGACTGGGAAACAAACGCTAGCTCGCCTTACAAGAAACACACTCTGCTTTTGAGAAAAGAGCACTCTTCTACTCTACTGTGTTTCCTATAGGGAAAGAACAGTGAGCTTGCTCAGAACAAAGAACTGTGCTTCCTACACACATGGCCGTATCTAGTTCAATTCTGCTTAGGAACCTGACAAGAACAGTAGATCCTCTTCAGTCCAATACACGGTACATGCTGGGAACAGACGCCAGTGCTATTTGCCCTGTGTAAAACAATGGGAGCAAAATAGTGACTCTTCTTACCAGAAAAAAACTCTTGCTGGTAGGACCAGAAACTGCATGTGATTCAACTCAATTTAGGACTGGGAAACAAATGCTAGCTTGCCTTACAAGAAACAAACTCTGCTTCTGAGAAAAGAGCACTCTTCTACTCTTCTGTGTTTCCTACAGGGCCAGAACAGTGAGCTTGCTCAGAACAAAAGAACTGTGCTTTCTACACACACGGGCCATATCTAGTTCAACTCTGCTTAGGAAACTGACAAGAACAGTAGCTCCTCTTCAGTCCAATACACTGTACTTGCTGGGAACAGACGTGAGTGCTATTTGCACTGTTTATGGCAAAGGGAGAAAAATAGTGATTTTCCTTCCCAGAAAACATCCCTTGTTGGTTGGACCAGAAACTGCATGTGATTCAACTCCATTTTGGACTGGGAAACACACGCTAGCTCGTCTTACAAGAAACACATTCTGCTTTTGAGAAAAGAGCACTCTTCTATTCTACTGTATTTCCTATGGGGTCTGAAGAGTGAGCTTGCTCAGAACAAAAGAACTGTGTTTCCTACACACACGGGCCATATCTAGTTCAACTCTGGTTAGGAAACTGACAAGAGCAGTAGCTCCTCTTCAGTCCAATACACTGTACTTGCTGGGAACAGACGCGAGTGCTATTTGCAGTGTGTATGGCAAAAGGAGCACAATAGTGACTTTCCTTTCCAGAAAACAACTCTTGCTCGTAGGACCAGAAACTGCATGTGATTCAACTCCATTTAGGACTGGGAAACAAACACAAGCTCGCCTTACAAGAAACACACTCTGCTTTTGAGGAAAGAGCACTCTTCTACTCTACTGTGTTTCCTATAGGCCAGAAGAGTGAGCTTGCTCAGAACAAAAGAACTGTGCTTCCTACACACACGGGCCATATCTAGTTCAACTCTGCTTAGGAAACTGACAAGAACTGTAGATCCTCTTCAGTCCAATACACTTTACATGCTGGGAACAGACGCCAGTGCTATTTGCCCTGTGTATGACAATGGGAGCTCAACAGTTACTCTTCTTACCAGAAAACAACTCTTGCTCATAGGACCAGAAACTGCATGTGATTGAACTCCATTTAGGACTGGGAAACAATCGCTAGCTCGCCTTACGAGAAACACATTCTGCTTTTGAGAAAAGAGCACTCTTCTACTCTACTGTGTTTCCTACAGGGCCAGTGAGTGAGCTTGCTCAGAACAAAAGAAGTGTACTTATTGCACACATGGGCCATATCTAGTTCAACTTTGCTTAGGAAACTGACAAGAACAGTAGATCCTCTTAGTCCAATACACTGTACATCCTGGGAACAGACGCGAGTCCTATTTGCCCTGTGTATGGCAATGGGAACACAATAGTGACTCTTCTTACTAGAAAACAACTCTTGCTTGTAGGACCAGAAACTGCATGTGATTCAACTCCATTTAGGACTGGGAAACAAAAGCTAGCTTGCCTTACAAGAAACACACTCTGCTTTTGAGAAAAGAGCACTCTTCTACTCTACTGTGTTTCCTATGGGGTCCGAACAGTGAGCTTGCTCAGAACAAAAGAACTGTGCTTCCTACACACACGGGCCATATCTAGTTCAACTCTGCTTAGGAAACTGACAAGAAAAGTAGCTCCTCTTCTGTCCAATACACTGTACTTGCAAAGAACAGTAGCAAGTGTTGTTTGCACTGTGTATGGCAGTAGCATCGCAAAAGTGACTCTTCTTACCAGAAAACAACTCTTGCTCATAGGACAAGAACCTCCATGTTATTCAACTCCATTTAGGACTGGGAAACAAACGCTAGCTCACCTTACAAGAAACACAATCTGCTTTTGAGAAATGAGCACTCTTCTACTCTACTGTGTTTCCTATAGGGCCAGAACAGTGAGCTTGCTCAGAACAAAAGAACTGTGCTTCCTACACACACGGGCTATATCTAGTTCAACTCTGCTTAGGAAACTGACAAGAACAGTAGCTCCTCTTCAGTCCAATACACTGTACTTGCTGGGAGCAGACGCGAGTGCTATTTGCACTGTGTATGGCAAAGGGAGCGAAATAGTGACTCTTCTTACCAGAAAACAACTCTTGCTCGTAGGACCAGAAACTGCATGGGATTCAACTCCATTTCTGACTGGGAAACAAACACTAGCTCGCCTTACAAGAAACACACTCTGCTTTTGAGAAAAGAGCACTCTTCTACTCTACAGTGTTTCCTATGGGATCCGAACAGTGAGCTTGCTGAGAACAAAAGAACTGTGCTTCCTACACACACGGGCCATATCTAGTTCAATTCTGCTTAGGAAATTGACAAGAACAGTAGCTCATCTTCAGTCCAATACACTGTACTTGCTGCGAACACACATGAGTGCTATTTGCACTGTGTATGGAAATGGGAGCGCAATAGTGACTCTTCTTACCAGAAAACAACTCTTGCTCGTAGGACCAAAAACTGCTTGTGATTCAACTCCATTTTGGACTGGGAAACAAACACTATCTCGCCTTACAAGAAACACACTCTGCTTTCGAGAAAAGATATATCTTCTACTCTACTGTGTTTCCTATATTGCGAGAACAGTGAGTTTTCTCAGAACAAAAGAACTGTGCTTCCTACAGAAACGGGCCATATCTAGTTCAACTCTGCTTAGGAAAATGACAAGAACAGTAGCTCCTCTTCAGTCCAATACATTGTACTTGCTGGGAACAGACGCGAGTGCTATTTGCAGTGTATGTGGCAATTGGAGCACAATACTGAATCTTCTTACCAGAAAACAACTCTTGCTCTTAGGACCAGAAACTGCATGGGATTCAACTCCATTTCGGACTTGGAAACAAACGCTAGCTCGCCTTACAAGAAACACACTCTGTTTTTGAGAAAAGAGCACTCTTCTACTCTACTGTGTTTCCTATGGGGTCTGATCAGTGAGCTTGCTCAGAAAAAAAGAACTGTGCTTCCTACACAAATGGCATTATCTAGTTCAATTCTGCTCGGGAAACTGACAAGAACAGTAGATCCTCTACAGTCCAATACACTGTACATGCTGGGAATAGACGCCAGTGCTATTTGCCCTGTGTTTGACAATGGGAGCGCAACAGTGACTCTTCTTACCAGAAAACAACTCTTGCTCATAGGACCAGAAACTGCATGTGATTCAACTCCATTTAGGACTGGGAAACAAACGCTAGCTCGCCTTACAAGAAACATACTCTCCTTTTGAGAAAAGAGCACTCTTCTATTGTACTGTGTTTCCTATAGGGCCAGAATAGTGAGCTTGCTCAGAACAAAAGAACTGTGCTTCCTACACACACGGGCTATATCTAGTTCAACTCTGCTTAGGAAACTGACAAGAACAGTTGGTCCTCTTCAGTCCAATACACTGTACATGCTGGGAACAGACGCCAGTGCTATTTGCCCTGTGTATGATAATGGGAGCACAATAGAGACTCTTCTTACCAGAAAACAACTGTTGCTTGTAGGACCCGAAACTGCATGGGATTCAACTCCATTTCGGACTGGGAAACAAATGCTAGCTCACCTTACAAGAAACACACTCTGCTTTTGAGAAAAGAGCACTCTTCTACTCTACTGTGTTTCCTATAGGGAAAGAACAGTGAGCTTGCTCAGAACAAAGAACTGTGCTTCCTACACACATGGCCGATTCTAGTTCAATTCTGCTTAGGAACCTGACAAGAACAGTAGATCCTCTTCAGTCCAATACACTGTACTTGCTGGGAACAGACAACAGTGCTATTTGTCCTGTGTAGGGCAATGGCAGCACAATAGTGACTCTTCTTACGAGAAAAGAACTCTTGCTCGTAGGACC
>NW_026735603.1:0-114626 GCF_949786415.1 Peromyscus eremicus | reverse complement strand
ATATGGCCATGTGTGTAGGAAGCACAGTTCTTTTGTTCTGAGCAAGCTCACTTTCGGACCCCATAGGAAACAAAGTAGAGTAGAAGAGTGCTCTTTTCCCAAAAGCAGAGTGTGTTTCTTGTAAGGCGAGCTAGAGTTAGTTTGCCAGTCCTAAATGGAGTTGAGTCACATGCAGTTTCTGGTCGTACGAGCAAGAGTTGTTTTCTGGTAAGATGAGTCACTATTGTGCTCCAATTGCCATACACAGTGCAAATAGCCCTCCCACCTGTTCCCAGCAAGTACACTGTATTGGACTGAAGAGGAGCTACTGTTCCTCTCAGTTTCCTAAGCAGAATTGAACCATATATGGCCGTGTGTGTAGGAAGCACAGTTCTTTTGTTCTGAGCAAGCTCACTGTTCAGACCCCATAGGAAACACAGTAGAGTAGAAGAGGGCTCTTTTCTCTAAAGCAGTGTGTTTCTTGTAAGGCGAGCTAGCGTTTGTTTCCCAGTCCTAAATGGAGTTGAATCACATGCAGTTTCTCGTACTACGAGCAAGAGTTGTTTTCTGGTAAGGAAAGTCACTATTGCGCTCCCATTGCCATAAACAGTGCAAATAGCACTCGTGTCTGTTCCCAGCAAGTACAGTGTATTGGACTGAAGAGGATCTACTGTTCTTGTCAGGTTCCTAAGCAGACTTGAACTAGATATGGCCGTGTGTGTAGGAAGCACAGTTCGTTTGTTCTGAGCAAGCTCACTGTTCGGACCCTATAGGAAACACAGTAGAGTAGAAGAGTGCTCTTTTCTCAAAAGCAGAGTGTGTTTCTTGTAAGGCGAGCTAGCGTTTGTTTCCCATTCCTAAATGGAGTTGAATCACATGCAGTTTCTGGTACTACGAGCAAGAGTTGTTTTCTGGTAAGGAAAGTCACTATTGCGCTCCCATTGCCATACACAGTGCAAATAGCACTCCCGTCTGCTACCAGCAAGTACAGTGTATCGGACTGAAGAGGAGCTACTGTTCTTGTCAGTTTCCTAAGCAGAGTTGAACTAGATATGGCCCGTGTGTGTAGGAAGCACAGTTCTTATGTTCTGAGCAAGCTCACTGTTCTGGCCCTATAGGAAACACAGTAGAGTAGAAGAGTGCTCTTTTCTCAAAAGCAGAGTGTGTTTCTTGTAAGGCAAGCTAGCGTTTGTTTCCTAGTCCTAAATGGAGTTGAATCACATGCAGTTGCAGGTCCTAAGACAAGAGTTGTTTTCTGGTAAACAAAGTCACATTGCGCTCCCATTGTCATACACAGGGCAAATAGCACTGGCATCTGATCCCAGGAAGTACAGTGTATTGGACTGAAGAGGATCTACTGTTCTTGTCAGTTTCCTAAGAAGAGTTGAACTAGATATGGCCCCTGTGTTTAGGAAGCACAGTTCTTTTTTTCTGAGCAAGCTCACTGTTCTGGCCCTATAGGAAACACAGTAGAGTAGAAGAGTGCTCTTTTCTCAAAAGCAGAGTGTGTTTCTTCTAAAGCGAGCTGGAGTTTGTTTCCCAGTCCTAAATGGAGTTGAGTCACATGCAATTTTTTGTTCTATGAGCAAGAGTTGTTTTCTGGTAAGAAGAGTCACTATTGTGCTCCAATTGCCATACACAGTGTAAATAGCACTGGCGTCTGTTACCAGCAAGTACAGTGTATTAGACTGAAGAGGAGCTACTGTTCTTGTCAGTTTCCTAAGCAGAGTTGTACTACATATGGTCCGTGTGTGTAGGAAGCACAGTTCTTTTGTTCTGAGCAAGCTCACTGTTTGGACCCCATAGGAAACACAGTAGAGTAGAAGAGTGCTCTTTTCTCTAAAGCAGTGTGTTTCTTGTAAGGCGAGCTAACGTTTGTTTCCCAGTCCTAAATGGAGTTGAATCACATGCAGTTTCTGGTCCTACGAGCAAGAGTTGTTTTCTGGTAAGGAAAGTCACTATTGGGCTCCCATTGCCATACACAGTGCAAATAGCCCATGCGTCTGTTCCCAGCAGGTACAGTGTATTGGACTGAAGAGGAGCTACTGTTCTTCTCAGTTTCCTAAGCAGAGTTGAACTAGATATGGCCCGAGTGTCTAGGAAGCACAGTTTATTTGTTCTGAGCAAGCTAACTGTTCTGGCCCTATAGGAAACACAGTAGAGTAGAAGAGTGCTCTTTTCTCCAAAGCAGAGTGTGTTTCTTGTATGGTGAGCTAGAGTTAGTTTCCCAGTCCTAAATGGAGTTGAGTCACATGCAGTTTCTGGTCGTACGAGCAAGAGTTGTTTTCTGGTAAGATGAGTCACTATTGTGCTCCAATTGCCATACACAGTGCAAATAGCCCTCCCACCTGTTCCCAGCAAGTACACTGTATTGGACTGAAAAGGAGCTACTGTTCCTCTCATTTTCCAAAGCAGAATTGAACCATATATGGCCGTGTGTGTAGGAAGCACAGTTCTTTTGTTCTGAGCAAGCACACCGTTCTGGCCCTATAGGAAACACAGTAGAGTAGAAGAGTGCTCTTTTCTCAAAAGCAGAGTGTGTTTCTTGTAAGGCGAGCTAGCGTTTGTTTTCCAGTCCTAAATATAGTTGAATCACATGCAGTTTCTCGTACTACGAGCAAGAGTTGTTTTCTGGTAAGGAAAGTCACTATTGCGCTCCCATTGCCATAAACAGTGCAAATAGCACTCGTGTCTGTTCCCAGCAAGTACAGTGTATTGGACTGAAGAGGAGCTACTGTTCTTGTCAGGTTCCTAAGCAGACTTGAACTAGATATGGCCGTGTGTGTAGGAAGCACAGTTCGTTTGTTCTGAGCAAGCTCACTGTTCGGACCCTATAGGAAACACAGTAGAGTAGAAGAGTGCTCTTTTCTCAAAAGCAGAGTGTGTTTCTTGTAAGGCGAGCTAGCGTTTGTTTCCCATTCCTAAATGGAGTTGAATCACATGCAGTTTCTGGTACTACGAGCAAGAGTTGTTTTCTGGTAAGGAAAGTCACTATTGCGCTCCCATTGCCATACACAGTGCAAATAGCACTCCCGTCTGCTACCAGCAAGTACAGTGTATCGGACTGAAGAGGAGCTACTGTTCTTGTCAGTTTCCTAAGCAGAGTTGAACTAGATATGGCCCGTGTGTGTAGGAAGCACAGTTCTTATGTTCTGGCCCTATAGGAAACACAGTAGAGTAGAAGAGTGCTCTTTTCTCAAAAGCAGAGTGTGTTTCTTGTAAGGCAAGCTAGCGTTTGTTTCCTAGTCCTAAATGGAGTTGAATCACATGCAGTTGCAGGTCCTAAGACAAGAGTTGTTTTCTGGTAAAGAAAGTCACATTGCGCTCCCATTGCCATACACTGTGCAAATAGCCCTCGCGTCTGTTCCCAGCAAGTACAGTGTATTGGACTGAAGAGGAGATACTGTTCTTGTCAGTTTCCTAAGCTGAGTTGAACTACATACGGTCCGTGTGTGTAGGAAGCACAGTTCTTTTGTTCTGAGCAAGCTCACTGTTCGGACCACATAGGAAACACAGTAGAGTAGAAGAGTGCTCTTTTCTCTAAAGCAGTGTGTTTCTTGTAAGGCGAGCTAGCGTTTGTTTCCCAGTCCTAAATGGAGTTGAATCACATGCAGTTTCAGGTCCTACGATCAAGAGTTCTTTCTGGTAATGAAAGTCACATTGCGCTCCCATTGCCATACACAGTGCAAATAGCACTCGCGTCTGTTCCCAGCAAGTACAGTGTATTGGACTGAAGAAGAGCTACTGTTCTTCTCAGTTTCCTAAGCAGAGTTGAACTAGATATGGCCCGTGTGTCTAGGAAGCACAGTTCATTTGTTCTGAGCAAGCTAACTGTTCTGGCCCTATAGGAAACACAGTAGAGTAGAAGAGTGCTCTTTTCTCAAAAGTAGAATATGTTTCTTGTAAGGTGAGCTAGAGTTTGTTTCCCAGTCCTAAATGGAGTTGAATCTCAGACAGTTTTTGGTCCTACGAGCAAGAGTTGTTTTCTGGTAAGAAGAGTCACTATTGCGCTCCAAATGCCATACACAGTGCAAATAGCACTCGTGTCTGTTCCCAGCAAGTACAGTGTATTGGACTGAATAGGAGCTACTGTTCTTGTCAGTTTCCTAAGCAGAATTGAACTAGATATGGCCATGTGTGTAGGAAGCACAGTTCTTTTGTTCTGAGCAAGCTCACTGTTCGGACCCCATAGAAAACACAGTAGAGTAGAAGAGTGCTCTTTTCTCAAAAGCAGAGTGTGTTTCTTGTAAGGCGAGCTAGCGTTTGTTTCCCAGTCCTAAATGGAGTTGAATCACATGCAGTTTGTGTTCCTAGGAGCAAGAGTTGTTTTCTGTTAAGGAAAGTCACTATTGCGCTCTCATTGCAATACACAGTGCAAATAGCACTCGCGTCTGTTCCCAGCAAGTACAGTGTATTGGACTGAAGAGGAGCTACTGTTCTTGTCAGTTTCCTAAGCAGAGTTGAACTAGTTATGGCCCGTGTGTAGGAAGCACAGTTTTTTTGTTCTGAGCAAGTTCACTGTTCTGGCCTTATAGGAAACACAGTAGAGTAGAAGATTGCTCTTTTCTCAAAAGCAGAGTGTGTTTTTTGTAAGGCGAGATAGCGTTTGTTTCCCAGTCCTAAATGGAGTTGAATCCCATGCAGTTTCTGGTCCTACGAGCAAGAGTTGTTTTCTGGTAAGAAGAGTCACTATTGCGCTCCCATTGTCATACACAGGGCAAATAGCACTGGCATCTGATCCCAGGAAGTACAGTGTATTGGACTGAAGAGGATCTACTGTTCTTGTCAGTTTCCTAAGAAGAGTTGAACTAGATATGGCCCCTGTGTGTAGGAAGCACAGTTCTTTTTTTCTGAGCAAGCTCACTGTTCTGGCCCTATAGGAAACACAGTAGAGTAGAAGAGTGCTCTTTTCTCAAAAGCAGAGTGTGTTTCTTCTAAAGCGAGCTAGAGTTTGTTTCCCAGTCCTAAATGGAGTTGAGTCACATGCAATTTTTTGTTCTATGAGCAAGAGTTGTTTTCTGGTAAGAAGAGTCACTATTGTGCTCCAATTGCCATACACAGTGTAAATAGCACTGGCGACTGTTACCAGCAAGTACAGTGTATTAGACTGAAGAGGAGCTACTGTTCCTCTCAGTTTCCTAAGCAGAATTGAACCATATATGGCCGTGTGTGTAGGAAGCACAGTTCTTTTGTTCTGAGCAAGCTCACTGTTCTGGCCCTATAGGAAACACAGTAGAGTAGAAGAGTGCTCTTTTCTCAAAAGCAGAGTGTGTTTCTTGTAAGGCGAGCTAACGTTTGTTTCCTAGTCCTAAAAGGAGTTGAATCACAAGCAGTTTCAGGTCCTACGAACAAGAGTTGTTTTCTGGTAAGGAAAGTCACATTGCGCTCCAATTGCCATACACTGTGCAAATATCACTCCCGTCTGTTCCCAGCAAGTACAGTGTATTGGACTGAAGAGGATCTACTGTTCTTGTCAGGTTCCTAAGCAGACTTGAACTAGATATGGCCGTGTGTGTAGGAAGCACAGTTTTTTTGTTTTGAGCAAGCTCACTGTTCTGGCCCTATAGGAAGCACAGTAGAGTAGAAGAGTGCTCTTTTCTCAAAAGCAGAGTGTGTTTCTTGTAAAGCGAGCTAGAGTTTGTTTCCCAGTCCTAAATGGAGTTGAGTCACATGCAGTTTTTTGTTCTATGAGCAAGGGTTGTTTTCTGTTAAGACGAGTCACTATTGTGCTCCAAATGCCATACACAGTGCAAATAGCACTGGCGTCTGTTCCCAGCAAGTACAGTGTATTGGACTGAGGAGGATCTACTGTTCTTGTCAGTTATCTAAGCAGAGTTGAACTAGATATGGCCCGTGTAGGAAGCACAGTTCTTTTGTTCTGAGCAAACTCACTGTTCTGGCCCTGTAGGAAACACAGTAGAGTAGAAGATTGTTCTTTTTCTAAAGCAGAGTATGTTTCTTGTAAGGCGAGCTACCAATTTTTTCCCAGTCCTAAATCGCGTTGAATCACATGCAGTTTCTGGTCCTATGAGCAAGAGTTGTTTTCTGGTAAGGAAAGTCACTATTGCGCTCTCATTGCCATACACAGTGTAAATAGCATTCGCGTCTGTTCCCAGCAAGTACAGTGTATTGGACTGAAGAGGAGCTACTGTTCTTGTCAGTTTCCTAAGCAGAGTTGAACTACATATGGTCCGTCTGTGTAGGAACCACAGTTCTTTTGTTCTGAGCAAGCTCACTGTTCGGACCCCATAGGAAACACCGTAGAGTAGAAGAGTGCTCTTTTCTCAAAAGCAGAGTGTGTTTCATGTAAGGCGAGCTAGCATTTGTTTCCCAGTCCTAAATGGAGATGAATCACATGCAGTTTCTGGTCCTACGAGCAAGAGTTGTTTTCTGGTAAGGAATGTCACTATTGTGCTCCCATTGCCATACACAGTGCAAATAGCACTCGCGTCTGTTCCCAGCAAGTAGAGTGTATGGGACTGAGGGAGGAGCTACTGTTCTTTTCAGTTTCCTAAGCAGAGTTGAACTAGATATGGCCCGTGTGTGTAGGAAGCACAGTTTTTTTTTCTGAGCAAGCTCACTGTTCAGACCCTATTGGAAACACAGTAGAGTAGAAGAGTGCTCTTTTCTCAAAAGCAGAATGTGTTTCTTGTAAGGCGAGCGAGCGTTTGTTTCCTAGTCCTAAATGGAGTTGAATCACATGCAGTTTCAGGTCCTACGATCAAGAGTTCTTTCTGGTAATGAAAGTCACATTGCGCTCCCATTGCCATACACAGTGCAAATAGCACTCGCGTCTGTTCCCAGCAAGTACAGTGTATTGGACTGGATAGGTGCTACTGTTCTTGTCAGTTTCCTAAGCAGAGTTGAACTAGATATGATCCGTGTTTCTAGGAAGCACAATTCTTTTGTTCTTTGCAAGCTCACTGTTTGGACCCCATAGGAAACAGAGTAGAGTAGAAGAGTGTTCTTTACTCTAAAGCAGAGTGTATTTCTTGTAAGATGAGCTAGCGTTTGTTTTCCAGTCCTAAATGGAGTTGAATCACATGCAGTTTCTAGTCCTACGAGCAAGAGTTGTTTTATGGTAAGAAGAGTCACTTTTGCGCTACCATTGCCATACACAGGACAAATAGCACTGGCGTCTGTTCCCAGCAAGTACAGTGTATTGGACTGATGAGGATCTACTGTTCTTGTCAGGTTCCTAAGCAGAATTGAACTAGATATGGCCGTGTGTGTAGGAAGCACAGTTCTTTTGTTCTGAGCAAGTTCAGTGTTCGGACTCCATAGGAAACACAGTAGAGTAGAAGAGTGCTCTTTTCTCAAAAGCAGAGTGTGTTTCTTGTAAGGCGAGCTAGCGTTTGTTTTCCAGTCCTAAATGGAGTTGAATCACATGCAGTTTCTAGTCCTACGAGCAAGAGTTGTTTTATGGTAAGAAGAGTCACTTTTGCGCTACCATTGCCATACACAGGACAAATAGCACTCGCATCTCTTCCCCGCAAGTACAGTGTATTGGACTGAAGAGGAGCTACTGTTCTTGTCAGTTTCCTAAGCAGAGTTGAACTAGATATGGCCCTTGTGTGTAGGAAGCACAGTTCTTTTGTTCTGAGCAAGCTCACTGTTCGGACCCCATAGGAAACACAGTAGAGTAGAAGAGTGCTCTTTTCTCAAAAGCAGAGTGTGTTTCATGTAAGGCGAGCTAGCATTTGTTTCCCAGACCTAAATGGAGTTAAATCACATGGAGTTTCTGGTCCTACGAGCAAGAGTTGTTTTATGGTAAGGAAAGTCACTATTGTGCTCCCATTGACCTACACAAGGCAAATAGCACTCGCGTCTTTTCCCAGCATGTTCAGTGTATGGACTGAATAGGAGCCACTGTTCTTGTCAGTTTACTAAGCAGAGTTGAACTAGATATGGTCTGTGTGTGTGGGAAGCACAGTTCTTTTGTTCTGAGCAAGCTCACTGTTTGGACCCCATAGGAAACACAGTAGAGTAGAAGAGTGCTCTTTTCTCTAAAGCAGAGTGTGTTTCTTGTAAGGCGAGCTACCGTTTGTTTCCCAGTCCTAAATGGAGTGGAATCACATGCAGTTTCTGGTCCTACGAGCAAGAGTTGTTTTCTGGTAAAGAAAGTCACTATTGAGCTCCCATTGCCATACACAGTGCAAATAGCCCTCCCGTCTGTTCCCAGCAAGTACAGTGTATTGGACTGAAGAGGAGCTACTGTTCTTCTCAGTTTCCTAAGAAGAGTTGAACTAGGTATGGCCCGTGTGTGTACGATGCACAGTTCTTTTTTTCTGAGCAAGCTCACTGTTCTGGCACTATAGGAAGCACAGTAGAGTAGAAGAGTGCTCTTTTCTCAAAAGCAGAGTGTGTTTCATGTAAGGCGAGCTAGCATTTGTTTCCCAGTCCTAAATGGAGTTGAATCACATGCAGTTTCTGGTACTACGAGCAAGAGTTGTTTCCTGGTAAAGAAAGTCACTATTGAGCTCCCATTGCCATCCACAGTGCAAATAGCACTCGCGTCTGTTCCCAGCAAGTACAGTGTATTGGACTGAAGAGGAGCTACTGTTCTTGTCAGTTTCCTAAGCAGAGTTGAAATAGTTATGGCCCGTGTGTGTAGGAAGCACTGTTCTTATGTTCTGAGCAAGCTCACTGTTCTGGCCCTATAGGAAACACAGTAGAGTAGAAGAGTGCTCTTTTCTCTAAAGCAGAGTGTGTTTCTTGTAAGGCAAGCTAGCGTTTGTTTCCTAGTCCTAAAAGGAGTTGAATCACAAGCAGTTTCAGGTCCTACGAACAAGAGTTGTTTTCTGGTAAGGAAAGTCACATTGCGCTCCAATTGCCATACACTGTGCAAATATCACTCGCGTCTGTTCCCAGCAAGTACAGTGTATTGGACTGAAGAGGATCTACTGTTCTTGTCAGGTTCCTAAGCAGACTTGAACTAGATATGGCCGTGTGTGTAGGAAGCACAGTTTTTTTGTTTTGAGAAAGCTCACTGTTCTGGCCCTATAGGAAGCACAGTAGTGTAGAAGAGTGCTCTTTTCTCAAAAGCAGACTGTGTTTCTTGTAAAGCGAGCTAGAGTTTGTTTCCCAGTCATAATTGGAGTTGAGTCACATGCAGTTTTTTGTTCTATGAGCAAGAGTTGTTTTCTGGTAAGACGAGTCACTATTGTGCTCCAAATGCCATACACAGTGCAAATAGCACTGGCGTCTGTTCCCAGCAAGTACAGTGTATTGGACTGAAGAGGATCTACTGTTCTTGTCAGTTATCTAAGCAGAGTTGAACTAGATATGGCCCGTGTAGGAAGCACAGTTCTTTTGTTCTGAGCAAGCTCACTGTTCTGGCCCTGTAGGAAACACAGTAGAGTAGAAGAGTGCTCTTTTTCTAAAGCAGAGTGTGTTTCGTGTAAGGCGAGCTAGCATTTGTTTCCCAGTCCTAAATCGCGTTGAAAAACATGCAGTTTGTGGTCCTACGAGCAAGAGTTGTTTTCTGGTAAGGAAAGTCACTATTGCGCTCTCATTGCCATACACAGTGTAAATAGCACTCGCGTCTGTTCCCAGCAAGTACAGTGTATCGGACTGAAGAGGAGCTACTGTTCTTGTCAGTTTCCTAAGCAGAGTTGAACTACATATGGTCCGTGTGTGTAGGAACCACAGTTCTTTTGTTCTGAGCAAGCTCACTGTTTGGACCCCATAGGAAACACAGTAGAGTAGAAGAGTGCTCTTTTCTCTAAAGCAGTGTGTTTCTTGTAAGGTGAGCTAGCGTTTGTTTCCCATTCCTAAATGGAGTTGAATCACATGCAGTTTCTGGTCCTACGACCAAGAGTTGTTTTCTGGTAAGGAAAGTCACTATTGGGCTCCCATTGCCATACACAGTGCAAATAGCACATGCGTCTTTTCCCAGCAAGTACAGTGTATTGGACTGAAGAGGAGCTACTGTTCTTGTTCAGTTTCTTAAGCAGAGTTGAACTAGACATGGCCCATGTGTAGGAAGCACAGTTCTTTTGTTCTGAGCAAGCTCACTGTTCTGGCCCTATAGGAAACACAGTAGAGTAGAAGAGTGCTCTTTTCTCAAAATCAGAGTGTGTTTCTTGTAAGGCGAGCTAGCGTTTGTTTCCTAGTCCTAAATGGAGTTGAATCACATGCAGTTTCAGGTCCTAAGAACAAGAGTTGTTTTCTGGTAAGGAAAGTCACATTGCGCTCCCATTGCCATACACTGTGCAAATAGCACTCGCGTCTGTTCCCAGCAAGTACAGTGTATTGGACTGAAGAGGACCTACTGTTCTTGTCAGGTTCCTAAGCAGAGTTGAACTAGATATGGCCGTGTGTGTAGGAAGCACACTTTTTTTGTTATGAGCAAGCTCACAGTTCAGACCCCATAGAAAACACAGTAGAGTAGAAGAGTGCTTTTTTCTCAAACGTAGAGTGTGTTTCTTTTAAGACGAGCTAGCTTTTGTTTCCCATTCCTAAATGGAGTGGAATCACATGCAGTTTCTGGTCCTACGAGCAAGTGTTGTTTTCTGGTAAGGAAAGTCACTATTGCGCTCCCATTGCCATACACAGTGCAAATAGCCCTCCCGTCTGTTCCCAGCAAGTACAGTGTATTATACTGAAGAGGAACTACTGTTCTTGTCAGTTTCCTAAGAAGAGTTGAACTAGATATGGCCCATGTGTTTAGGAAGCACAGTTCTTTTTTTCTGAGCACGCTCACTGTTCTGGCCTTATAGGAAGCACAGTAGAGTAGAAGAGTGCTCTTTTCTCAAAAGCAGAGTGTGTTTCTTGTAAAGCGAGCTAGAGTTTGTTTCCCAGTCCTAAATGAAGTTGAGTCACATGCAGTTTTTTGTTCTATGAGCAAGAGTTGTTTTCTGGTAAAACGAGTCACTATTGTGCTCCAATTGCCATACACAGTGCAAATAGCACTGGCGTCTGTTCACAGCAAGTACAGTGTATTGGACTGAAGAGGATCTACTGTTCTTGTCAGTTTCCTAAGCAGAGTTGAACTAGATATGGCCCTTGTGTGGGAAGCACAGTTCTTTTGTTCTGAGCAAGCTCACTGTTCTGGCCCTGTAGGAAACACAGTAGAGAAGAAGAGTGCTCTTTTTCTAAAGCAGAGTGTGTTTCTTGTAAAGCGAGCTAGCATTTGTTTCCCAGTCCTAAATGGCGTTGAATCACATGCAGTTTGTGGTCCTACGAGCAAGAGTTGTTTTCTGGTAAGGAAAGTCACTATTGCGCTGTAATTGCCATACACAGTGTAAATAGCACTGGCGTCTGTTCCCAGCAAGTACAGTGTATTGGACTGAAGAGGAGCTACTGTTCTTGTCAGTTTCCTAAGCAGAGTTGAACTACATATGGTCCGTGTGTGTAGGAAGCACAGTTCTTTTGTTCTGAGCAAGCTCACTGTTCGGACCCCATAGGAAACACAGTAGAGTAGAAGAGTGCTCTTTTCTCTAAAGCAGTGTGTTTCTTGTAAGGCGAGCTAGCGTTTGTTTCCCAGTCCTAAATGGAGTTGAATCACATGCAGTTTCTCGTACTACGAGCAAGAGTTGTTTTCTGGTAAGGAAAGTCACTATTGCGCTCCCATTGCCATAAACAGTGCAAATAGCACTCGTGTCTGTTCCCAGCAAGTACAGTGTATTGGACTGAATAGGAGCTACTGTTCTTGTCAGGTTCCTAAGCAGACTTGAACTAGATATGGCCGTGTGTGTAGGAAGCACAGTTCGTTTGTTCTGAGCAAGCTCACTGTTCGGACCCTATAGGAAACACAGTAGAGTAGAAGAGTGCTCTTTTCTCAAAAGCAGAGTGTGTTTCTTGTAAGGCGAGCTAGCGTTTGTTTCCCATTCCTAAATGGAGTTGAATCACATGCAGTTTCTGGTACTACGAGCAAGAGTTGTTTTCTGGTAAGGAAAGTCACTATTGCGCTCCCATTGCCATACACAGTGCAAATAGCACTCCCGTCTGCTACCAGCAAGTACAGTGTATCGGACTGAAGAGGAGCTACTGTTCTTGTCAGTTTCCTAAGCAGAGTTGAACTAGATATGGCCCGTGTGTGTAGGAAGCACAGTTCTTATGTTCTGAGCAAGCTCACTGTTCTGGCCCTATAGGAAACACAGTAGAGTAGAAGAGTGCTCTTTTCTCAAAAGCAGAGTGTGTTTCTTGTAAGGCAAGCTAGCGTTTGTTTCCTAGTCCTAAATGGAGTTGAATCACATGCAGTTGCAGGTCCTAAGACAAGAGTTGTTTTCTGGTAAAGAAAGTCACATTGCGCTCCCATTGCCATACACTGTGCAAATAGCCCTCGCGTCTGTTCCCAGCAAGTACAGTGTATTGGACTGAAGAGGAGCTACTGTTCTTGTCAGTTTCCTAAGCTGAGTTGAACTACATACGGTCCGTGTGTGTAGGAAGCACAGTTCTTTTGTTCTGAGCAAGCTCACTGTTCGGACCACATAGGAAACACAGTAGAGTAGAAGAGTGCTCTTTTCTCTAAAGCAGTGTGTTTCTTGTAAGGCGAGCTAGCGTTTGTTTCCCAGTCCTAAATGGAGTTGAATCACATGCAGTTTCTGGTCCTACGAGCAAGAGTTGTTTTCTGGTAAGGAAAGTCACTATTGGGCTCCCATTGCCATACACAGTGCAAATAGCACATGCGTCTGTTCCCAGCAAGTACAGTGTATTGGACTGAAGAAGAGCTACTGTTCTTCTCAGTTTTTTAAGCAGAGTTGAACTAGATATGGCCCGTGTGTCAAGGAAGCACAGTTCATTTGTTCTGAGCAAGCTAACTGTTCTGGCCCTATAGGAAACACAGTAGAGTAGAAGAGTGCTCTTTTCTCAAAAGTAGAATATGTTTCTTGTAAGGTGAGCTAGAGTTTGTTTCCCAGTCCTAAATGGAGTTGAATCTCAGACAGTTTTTGGTCCTACGAGCAAGAGTTGTTTTCTGGTAAGAAGAGTCACTATTGCGCTCCAAATGCCGTACACAGTGCAAATAGCACTCGTGTCTGTTCCCAGCAAGTACAGTGTATTGGACTGAATAGGAGCTACTGTTCTTGTCAGTTTCCTAAGCAGAATTGAACTAGATATGGCCATGTGTGTAGGAAGCACAGTTCTTTTGTTCTGAGCAAGCTCACTTTCCGACCCCATAGGAAACAAAGTAGAGTAGAAGAGTGCTCTTTTCCCAAAAGCAGAGTGTGTTTCTTGTAAGGCGAGCTAGCGTTTGTTTCCCAGTCCTAAATGGAGTTGAATCACATGCAGTTTCTGGTCCTACGAGCAAGAGTTTTTTTCTGGTAAGGAAAGTCACTATTGGGCTCACATTGCCATACACAGTGCAAATAGCACTCGCGTCTGTTCCCAGCAAGTACAGTGTATCGGACTGAAGAGGAGCTACTGTTCTTGTCAGTTTCCTAAGCAGAGTTGAACTAGATAAGGCCCGTGTGTGTAGGAAGCACAGTTCTTATGTTCTTAGCAAGCTCATTGTTCTGGCCCTATAGGAAACACAGTAGAGTAGAAAAGTGCTCTTTTCTCAAAAGCAGAGTGTGTTTCTTGTAAGGCGAGCTAGCGTTTGTTCCCTAGTCCTAAATGGAGTTGAATCACATGCAGTTTCCTGTCCTACAAACAAGAGTTTTTTTCTGGTAAGGAAAGTCACTTTTGCGCTCCCATTGCCATACACAGGGCAAATAGCACTCGTGTCTTTTCCCAGCAAGTACAGTGTATCGGACTGAAGAGGATCTACTGTTCTTGTCAGGTTCCTAAGCAGAATTGAACTAGATATATCCGTGTGTGTAGGAAGCACAGTTCTTTTGTTCTGAGCAAGCTCACTGTTCGGACCCCATAGAAAACACAGTAGAGTAGAAGAGTGCTCTTTTCTCAAAAGCAGAGTGTGTTTCTTGTAAGGCAAGCTAGCGTTTGTTTCCCAGTCCTAAATGGAGTTGAATCACATGCAGTTTGTGTTCCTAGGAGCAAGAGTTGTTTTCTGTTAAGGAAAGTCACTATTGCGCTCTCATTGCAATACACAGTGCAAATAGCACTCGCGTCTGTTCCCAGCAAGTACAGTGTATTGGACTGAAGAGGAGCTACTGTTCTTGTCAGTTTCCTAAGCAGAGTTGAACTAGTTATGGCCCGTGTGTAGGAAGCACAGTTCTTTTGTTCTGAGCAAGTTCACTGTTCTGGCCTTATAGGAAACACAGTAGAGTAGAAGATTGCTCTTTTCTCAAAAGCAGAGTGTGTTTTTTGTAAGGCGAGCTAGCGTTTGTTTCCCAGTCCTAAATGGAGTTGAATCCCATGCAGTTTCTGGTCCTACGAGCAAGAGTTGTTTTCTGGTAAGAAGAGTCACTATTGCGCTCCCATTGTCATACACAGGGCAAATAGCACTGGCATCTGATCCCAGGAAGTACAGTGTATTGGACTGAAGAGGATCTACTGTTCTTGTCAGTTTCCTAAGAAGAGTTGAACTAGATATGGCCCCTGTGTGTAGGAAGCACAGTTCTTTTTTTCTGAGCAAGCTCACTGTTCTGGCCCTATAGGAAACACAGTAGAGTAGAAGAGTGCTCTTTTCTCAAAAGCAGAGTGTGTTTCTTCTAAAGCGAGCTAGAGTTTCTTTCCCAGTCCTAAATGGAGTTGAGTCACATGCAATTTTTTGTTCTATGAGCAAGAGTTGTTTTCTGGTAAGAAGAGTCACTATTGTGCTCCAATTTCCATACGCAGTGTAAATAGCACTGGCGTCTGTTACCAGCAAGTACAGTGTATTAGACTGAAGAGGAGCTACTGTTCTTGTCAGTTTCCTAAGCAGAGTTGTACTACATATGGTCCGTGTGTGTAGGAAGCACAGTTCTTTTGTTCTGAGCAAGCTCACTGTTTGGACCCCATAGGAAACACAGTAGAGTAGAAGAGTGCTCTTTTCTCTAAAGCAGTGTGTTTCTTGTAAGGCGAGCTAACGTTTGTTTCCCAGTCCTAAATGGAGTTGAATCACATGCAGTTTCTGGTCCTACGAGCAAGAGTTGTTTTCTGGTAAGGAAAGTCACTATTGGGCTCCCATTGCCATACACAGTGCAAATAGCCCATGCGTCTGTTCCCAGCAAGTACAGTGTATTGGACTGAAGAGGAGCTACTGTTCTTCTCAGTTTCCTAAGCAGAGTTGAACTAGATATGGCCCGTGTGTCTAGGAAGCACAGTTTATTTGTTCTGAGCAAGCTAACTGTTCTGGCCCTATAGGAAACACAGTAGAGTAGAAGAGTGCTCTTTTCTCAAAAGCAGAGTGTGTTTCTTGTAAGGTGAGCTAGAGTTAGTTTCCCAGTCCTAAATGGAGTTGAGTCACATGCAGTTTCTGGTCGTACGAGCAAGAGTTGTTTTCTGGTAAGATGAGTCACTATTGTGCTCCAATTTCCATACACAGTGCAAATAGCACTCACGTCTGTTCTCAGCAAGTACAGTGTATCGGAATGAAGAGGAGCTGCTGTTCTTGTCAGTTTCCTAAGCAGAGTTGAACTAGATATGGCCCGTGTGTTGAGTAAGCACAGTTATTATGTTCTGAGCAAGCTCACTGTTCTGGCCCTATAGGAAACACAGTAGAGTAGAAAAGTGCTCTTTTCTCAAAAGCAGAGTGTGTTTCTTGTAAGGCGAGCTAGCGTTTGTTTCCTAGTCCTAAATGGAGTTGAATCACATGCAGTTTCTGGCCTTACGAACAAGAGTTGTTTTCTGGTAAGGAAAGTCACTATTGTGCTCCCATTGCCATACGCAGGGCAAATAGCACTCGCGTCTTTTCCCAGCAAGTACAGTGTATTGGACTGAATAGGAGCTACTGTTCTTGTCAGTTTCCTAAGCAGAGTTGAACTACATATGGTCCTTGTGTGTAGGAAGCACAGTTCTTTTGTTCTGAGCAATCTCACTGTTTGGACCCCATAGGAAACACAGTAGAGTAGAAGAGTGCTCTTTCCTCTAAAGCAGAGTGTGTTTCTTGTAAGGTGAGCTAGCGTTTGTGTCTCAGTCCTAAATGGAGTGGAATCACATGCAGTTTCTGGTCCTATGAGCAAGAGTTGTTTTATGGTAAGAAGAGTCACTATTGCGCTGCCATTACCATACACAGGACAAATAGCACTGGCATCTGTTCCCAGCAAGTACAGTGTATTGGACTGAAGAGAATCTACTGTTCTTGTCAGGTTTCTAAGCAGAATTGAACTAGATATGGCCGTGTGTGTAGGAAGCACAGTTCTTTTGTTCTGAGCAAGCTCACTGTTCGGACCCCATAGGAAACACAGTAGAGTAGAAGAGTGCTCTTTTCTAAAAAGCAGAGAGTGTTTCTTGTAAGGCGAGCTAGCGTTTGTTTCCCAGTCCTAAATGGCGTTGAATCACATGCAGTTTGTGTTCCTAGGAGCAAGAGTTGTTTTCTGTTAAGGAAAGTCACTATTGTGCTCTCATTGCCATACACAGTGCAAATAGCACTCGCGTCTGTTCCCAGCAAGTACAGTGTATTGGACTGAAGAGGAGCTACTGTTCTTGTCAGTTTCCTAAGTAGAGTTGAACTAGTTATGGCCCGTGTGTAGGAAGCACAGTTCTTTTGTTCTGAGCAAGTTCACTGTTCTGGCCTTATAGGAAACACAGTAGAGTAGAAGGATGCTCTTTTCTCAAAAGCAGAGTGTGTTTCTTGTAAGGCGAGTTAGCGTTTGTTTCCCAGTCCTAAATGGAGTTGAATCCCATGCAGTTTCTGGTCCTACGAGCAAGAGTTGTTTTATGGTATGAAGAGTCACTATTGTGCTCCCATTGTCATACACAGGGCAAATAGCACTGTCATCTGATCCCAGGAAGTACAGTGTATTGGACTGAAGAGGATCTACTGTTCTTGTCAGGTTCCTACGCAGAATTGAACTAGATATGGCCATGTGTGTACAAAGCACAGTTCTTTCTTCTGAGCAAGCTCACTGTTTGGACCTTATTGGAAACACAGTAGAGTAGAAGAGTGCTCTTTTCTCAAAAGCAGAGTGTGTTTATTGAAAGGCGAGCTAGTGTTTGTTTTCCAGTCAGAAATGGAATTGAATCCCGTGCAGTTTCTGGTCCTACGAGCAAGAGATTTTTCTGGTAAGAAGAGTCACTATTGCGCTCCCATTGCCAGAAACAGTGCAAATAGTACTGGCATCTGTTGCATGCATGTACAGAGTATTGGACTGAAGAGGAGCTACTGTTCTTGTCAGTGACCTAAGCAAAGTTGAATTAGATATGCCCCATGTGTGTAGGAAGCACAGTTCTTTTGTTCTGAGCAAGCTCACTTTTTGGACCCCATAGGAAACCCAGTAGAGTAGATGAGTGCTCTTTTCCCAAAAGCAGAGTGTGTTTCTTGTAGGCGAGCTAGCGTTTGTTTCCCAGTCCTAAATGGAGTTGAATCCCATGCAGTTTCTGGTCCTACGAGCAAGAATTGTTTTCTGGTAAGAAGAATCACTATTGTGCTCTCAATGTCATACACAGTGCAAATAGCACTCGCGTCTGTTCCCAGCATGAACAGTGTATTGGACTGAAGAGAATCTACTGTTCTTGTCAGGTTCCTAAGCAGAATTGAACTAGATATGGTCGTGTGTGTAGGAAGCACAGTTCTTTTTTTCTGAGCAAGTTCACTGTTCTGGCCCTATAGGAAACACAGTACAGTAGAAGAGTGCTCTTTTCACAAAAGCAGAGTGTGTTTCTTGTAAGGCGAGCTAGCGTTTCTTTCCCAGTCCTAAAAGGAGTTGAGTCACTTGCAGTTTCTGGTCCTACGAGCAAGAGTTGTTTTCTGGTAAGAAGAGTCACTATTGCGCTCCCATTGTCATACACAGGGCAAATAGCACTGGTGCCTGTTCGCAGCATGTGCAGTGTATTTGACTGGAGGGTATACTGTTCTTGTCAGTTTCCTAGGCTGAATTGAACTAGATATGGCCGTGTGTGTAGGAAGCACACTTCTTTTGTTCTGTGCAATCTCACTGTTCTGGCCCTATAGGAAACACAGTAGAGTAGAAGAGTGCTCTTTTCTCAAAAGCAGAGTGTGTTTCTTGCATGGAGAGCTAGCTTTTTTTTTTCCCAGTCCTAAATGGAGTTGAATCACATGCAGTTTCTGATCCCACGAGCAAGAGTTGTTTTCTGGTAGGGAAAGTCACTATTGCGATCTCATTGACATACACAGTTCAAATAGCACTTGCTTCAGTTCCCAGCAAGTACAGTGTATTGGACTGAAGAGGAGCTACTGTTCTTGTCAGTTTCCTAAGCAGAGTTGAACTAGATATGGCCCGTGTGTGTAGGAAGCACAGGTCTTTTGTTCTGAGCAAGCTCACTGTTCGGACCCCATAGGAAACCCAGTAGAGTAGATGAGTGCTCTTTTCTCAAAAGCAGAGTGTGTTTCTTGTAGGCGAGCTAGCGTTTGTTTCCCAGTCCTAAATGGAGTTGAATCCCATGCAGTTTCTGGTCCTACGAGCAAGAGTTGTTTTCAGGTAAGAAGAATCACTATTGCGCTCACAATGTCATACACAGTGCAAAAAGCTTTGGCCACGGTACCCAGCAAGTACACTGTATTGGACTGAAGAGGAGCTACTGTTCTTGTCAGTTTCCTAAGCAGAGTTGAACTAGATATGGCCCTTGTGTGTAGGAAGCCCAGTTATTTTTTTCTAAGCAAGCTCACTGTTCGGACCCCATAGGAAACACAGTAGTGTAGAGGAGTGCTCTTTTCTCAAAAGCAGAGTGTGTTTCTTGTAAGGCGGGCTAGCGTTTTTTTCCCAGTCCTATATGGAGTTGAATCCCATGCAGTTTCTGGTCCAACGAGCAAGAGTTGTTTTCTGGTAAGGAGAGTCACTGTTGTGCTCCCATTGTCATACACAGGGCAAATAGCACTGGCGTCTGTTCCCAGCATGTACAGTGTATTGGACTGAAGAGGATCTACTGTTCTTGTCAGTTTCCTAAGCAGAATTGAACTAGATATGGCCGTGTGTGTAGGAGGCACAGTTCTCTTGTTCTGATCAAGCTCACTGTTCTGGCCCTATAGGAAACACAGTAGAGTAGAAGAGTGCTCTTTTCTCAAAAGCAGAGTGTGTTTCTTGTAAGGCGAGCTAGCGTTTGTTTCCCAGTCCTAAATGGAGTTGAATCACTTGCAGTTTCTGGTCCTATGAGCAAGAGTTGTTTTCTGGTAAGGAAAGTCACTATTGCGCTCCCATTGCCATACATAGTGCAAATAGCACTCGCGTCTTTTCTCAGCAAGTACAGTGTATTGGACCGAAGAGGCGCTACTGTTCTTGTCATTTTCCTAAGAGGAGTTGAACTAGATATGGCCCGTGTGTGTAGGAAACACAGTTCTTTTTTTCTGAGAAAGCACACTGTGCGGACACCATAGGAAACACAGTAGAGTAGATGAGTGCTCTTTTCTCAAAATTAGATAGAGTTCCTTGAAAGGCGAGCTAGTATATACTTCCCAGTCAGAAATGGAGTTGAATCCCATGCAGTTTCTGGTCCTACAAATAAGAGTTGTTTTCTGGTAAGAAGAGTCACTATTGCGCTCCCATTGCCATACACAGTGCAAATAGCACTTGCGTCTGTTCCCAGCAAGTACAGTGTATTGGACTGAACAGGAGCTACTGTTCTTGTCAGTTTCCTAAGCAGAGTTGAACTAGATATGGCTGGTATGTGTAGGAAGCACAGTTCTTTTGTTCTGAGAAAGCACACTGTGCGGACACCATCGGAAACACAGTAGAGTAGATGAGAGCTCTTTTCTCAAAATTAGATTGTGTTTCTTGAAAGGAGAGCTAGTATTTGCTTGCCAGTCAGAAATGGAGTTGAATCCCATGCCGTTTCTGGTCCTACGAGCAAGAGTTTTTTTCTGGTAAGAAGAGTCACTATTGGGCTCCCATTGCCATACAAGTGCAAATAGCACTCGCGGCTGTTCCCAGCAAGTACAGTGTATTGGACTGAATAGGATCTACTGTTCTTTTCAGTTTCCTAAGCAGAGGTGAACTAGATATTGCCCATGTGTGTAGGAAGCACAGTTCTTTTGTTCTGAGCAAGCTCACTGTTCGGACCCCATAGGAAACACAGTAGAGTAGAAGAGTGCTCTTTTCTCAAAAGCAGAGTGTGTTTCATGTAAGGCGAGGTAGCATTTGTTTCCCAGTCTTAAATGGAGTTGAATCACATGCAGTTACTGGTCCTATGAGCAAGAGTTGTTTTCTGGTAAGGAAAGTCACTATTGGGCTCCCATTGACATACACAGTGCAAATAGCACTGGCGTCTGTTCCCAGCAAGTACAGTGTATCGGACTGAAGAGGAGCTACTGTTCTTGTCAGTTTCCTAAGCAGAGTTGAACTAGATATGGCTGGTATGTGTAGGAAGCACAGTTCTTTTGTTCTGAGAAAGCACACTGTGCGGACACCATCGGAAACACAGTAGAGTAGATGAGAGCTCTTTTCTCAAAATTAGATTGTGTTTCTTGAAAGGAGAGCTAGTATTTGCTTGCCAGTCAGAAATGGAGTTGAATCCCATGCCGTTTCTGGTCCTACGAGCAAGAGTTTTTTTCTGGTAAGAAGAGTCACTATTGGGCTCCCATTGCCATACAAGTGCAAATAGCACTGGCGTCTGTTCCCAGCAAGTACAGTGTATTCGAATGAAGAGCAGCTACTGTTCTTGTCAGTTTTCTAAGCAGAGTTGAACTAGATACGGCCCGTGTGTGTAGGAAGCACAGTTCTTTTGTTCTGAGCAAGCTCACTGTGCGGAACACATAGGAAACACAGTAGAGTAGAAGAGTGCTCTTTTCTCAAAAGCAGAGTGTGTTTCTTGTAAGGCGAGCTAGCGTTTTTTTCCCAGTCCTAAATGGAGTTGAATCACATGCAGTTTCTGTTCCTACGAGCAAGAGATGTTTTCTGGTAAGAAGAGTCAATATTGCGCTCCCATTGTCTTACACAGGGCAAATAGCACTGGCGTCGGTTCCCAGCATGTACGGTATATTGGACTGAAGAGAACCTACTGTTCTTGTCAGGTTCCTAAGCAGAATTGAACTAGTTATGGCCGTGTATGTAGGAAGCACAGTTCTTTTGTTCTGAGCAAGCTCTCTGTTCTGGCCCTATAGGAAACACAGTAGAGTAGAAGAGTGCTCCTTTCTAAAAGCAGAGTGTGTTTCTTGTAAGGCGAGCTAGCGTTTGTTTCCAGTCCTAAATGGAGTTGAATCTCATGCAGTTTTTGGTCCTACCAGCAAGAGTTGTTTTCTCTTAAGGAAAGTCACTATTGCGCTCTCTTTGCCATACACAGTGCAAATAGCAGTCGCGTCTGTTTCCAGCAAGTTCAGTGTATTGGACTGAAGAGGAGCTACTGTTCTTGTCAGTTTCCTAAGCACAGTTGAACTAGCTATGGCCGTGTGTGTAGGAAGCACAGTTCTTTTGTTCTGAGCAAGCTCACTGTTCAGACCCCATTGGAAACACAATAGAGTAGAAGCGTGCTCTTTTCTCAAAAGCAGAGTGTGTTTCTTGTAAGGCAAGATAGCGTTTGTTTCACAGTACTAAATGGAGTTGAATCCCATGCAGTTTCTGGTCCTACGAGCAAGAGTTGTTTTCTGGTAAGAAGAGTCACTATTGTGCTCCCATTGTCATACACAGGGCAAATAGCACTGGCGTCTGTTCCCAGCATGTACAGTGTATTGGACTGAAGAGGATCTACTGTTCTTGTCAGTTTCCTAAGAAGAATTGAACTAGATATGGCCGTGTGTGTAGGAAGCACAGTTCTCTTGTTCTGATCAAGCTCACTGTTCTGGCCCTATACGATACACAGAAGAGTAGAAGAGTGCTCTTTTCTCAAAAGCAGAGTGTGTTTCTTGTAAGGTGAGCTAGCGTTTGTTTCCCAGTCCTAAATGGAGTTGAATCACATGCAGTTTCTGGTCATATGAGCAAGAGTTGTTTTCTGGTAAGGAAAGTCACTGTTGTACTCCCATTGCCATACATAGTGCAAATAGCTCTCGTGTCTGTTCCCAGCAAGTACAGTGTATTGTACTGAAGAGGAGCTACTGTTCTTGTCATTTTCCTAAGAGGAGTTGAACCAGATATGGCCCATGTGTGTAGGTAGCACACTTCTTTTGTTCTTAGAAAGCTCACTGTGCGGACATCATAGGAAACACAGTAGAGTAGATGAGTGCTCTCTTCTCAAAATTTGATTGTGTTTCTGGAAAGGCGAGCTAGTGTTTGTTTCCCAGTCAGAAATGGAGTTGAATCCCATGCAGTCTGTGGTCCTACAAGCAAGAGTTGTTTTCTTGTAAGAAGAGTCACTATTGTGCTCCCATTGCCATACAAGTGCAAATAGCACTGGCGTCTGTTCCCAGCAAGTACAGTGTATTCGAATGAAGAGCAGCTACTGTTCTTGTCAGTTTTCTAAGCAGAGTTGAACTAGATACGGCCCGTGTGTGTAGGAAGCACAGTTCTTTTGTTCTGAGCAAGCTCACTGAGCGGAACACATAGGAAACACAGTAGAGTAGAAGAGTGCTCTTTTCTCAAAAGCAGAGTGTGTTTCTTGTAAGGCGAGCTAGCGTTTGTTTCCCAGTCCTAAATGGAGTTGAATCACATGTAGTTTCTGGTCCTATGAGCAAGAGTTGTTTTCTGGTTAGAAGAGTCACTATTGCGCTCCCATTGTCTTACACAGGGCAAATAGCACTGGCGTCGGTTCCCAGCATGTACGATATATTGGACTGAAGAGAACCTACTGTTCTTGTCAGGTTCCTAAGCAGAATTGAACTAGTTATGGCCGTGTATGTAGGAAGCACAGTTCTTTTGTTCTGAGCAAGCTCTCTGTTCTGGCCCTATAGGAAACACAGTAGAGTAGAAGAGTGCTCCTTTCTAAAAGCAGAGTGTGTTTCTTGTAAGGCGAGCTAGCGTTTGTTTCCAGTCCTAAATGGAGTTGAATCTCATGCAGTTTTTGGTCCTACCAGCAAGAGTTGTTTTCTCTTAAGGAAAGTCACTATTGCGCTCTCTTTGCCATACACAGTGCAAATAGCAGTCGCGTCTGTTTCCAGCAAGTTCAGTGTATTGGACTGAAGAGGAGCTACTGTTCTTGTCAGTTTCCTAAGCACAGTTGAACTAGCTATGGCCGTGTGTGTAGGAAGCACAGTTCTTTTGTTCTGAGCAAGCTCACTGTTCAGACCCCATTGGAAACACAGTAGAGTAGAAGCGTGCTCTTTTCTCAAAAGCAGAGTGTGTTTCTTGTAAGGCAAGATAGCGTTTGTTTCACAGTACTAAATGGAGTTGAATCCCATGCAGTTTCTGGTCCTACGAGCAAGAGTTGTTTTCTGGTAAGAAGAGTCACTATTGTGCTCCCATTGTCATACACAGGGCAAATAGCACTGGCGTCTGTTCCCAGCATGTACAGTGTATTGGACTGAAGAGGATCTACTGTTCTTGTCAGTTTCCTAAGAAGAATTGAACTAGATATGGCCGTGTGTGTAGGAAGCACAGTTCTCTTGTTCTGATCAAGCTCACTGTTCTGGCCCTATACGATACACAGAAGAGTAGAAGAGTGCTCTTTTCTCAAAAGCAGAGTGTGTTTCTTGTAAGGTGAGCTAGCGTTTGTTTCCCAGTCCTAAATGGAGTTGAATCACATGCAGTTTCTGGTCATATGAGCAAGAGTTGTTTTCTGGTAAGGAAAGTCACTGTTGTACTCCCATTGCCATACATAGTGCAAATAGCTCTCGTGTCTGTTCCCAGCAAGTACAGTGTATTGTACTGAAGAGGAGCTACTGTTCTTGTCATTTTCCTAAGAGGAGTTGAACCAGATATGGCCCATGTGTGTAGGTAGCACACTTCTTTTGTTCTTAGAAAGCTCACTGTGCGGACATCATAGGAAACACAGTAGAGTAGATGAGTGCTCTCTTCTCAAAATTTGATTGTGTTTCTGGAAAGGCGAGCTAGTGTTTGTTTCCCAGTCAGAAATGGAGTTGAATCCCATGCAGTCTGTGGTCCTACGAGCAAGAGTTGTTTTCTTGTAAGAAGAGTCACTATTGTGCTCCCATTGCCATACAAGTGCAAATAGCACTGGCGTCTGTTCCCAGCAAGTACAGTGTATTCGAATGAAGAGCAGCTACTGTTCTTGTCAGTTTTCTAAGCAGAGTTAAACTAGATACGACCCGTGTGTGTAGGAAGCACAGTTCTTTTGTTCTGAGCAAGCTCACTGTGCGGAACACATAGGAAACACAGTAGAGTAGAAGAGTGCTCTTTTCTCAAAAGCAGAGTGTGTTTCTTGTAAGGCGAGCTAGCGTTTTTTTCCCAGTCCTAAATGGAGTTGAATCACATGCAGTTTCTGGTCCTACGAGCAAGAGATGTTTTCTGGTAAGAAGAGTCAATATTGCGCTCCCATTGTCTTACACAGGGCAAATAGCACTGGCGTCGGTTCCCAGCATGTACGGTGTATTGGACTGAAGAGAACCTACTGTTCTTGTCAGGTTCCTAAGCAGAATTGAACTAGTTATGGCCGTGTATGTAGTAAGCACAGTTCTTTTGTTCTGAGCAAGCTCTCTGTTCTGGCCCTATTGGAAACACAGTAGAGTAGAAGAGTGCTCCTTTCTAAAAGCAGAGTGTGTTTCTTGTAAGGCGAGCTAGCGTTTGTTTCCAGTCCTAAATGGAGTTGAATCTCATGCAGTTTTTGGTCCTACCAGCAAGAGTTGTTTTCTCTTAAGGAAAGTCACTATTGCGCTCCCTTTGCCATACACAGTGCAAATAGCAGTCGCGTCTGTTTCCAGCAAGTTCAGTGTATTGGACTGAAGAGGAGCTACTGTTCTTGTCAGTTTCCTAAGCACAGTTGAACTAGCTATGGCCGTGTGTGTAGGAAGCACAGTTCTTTTGTTCTGAGCAAGCTCACTGTTCAGACCCCATTGGAAACACAATAGAGTAGAAGCGTGCTCTTTTCTCAAAAGCAGAGTGTGTTTCTTGTAAGGCAAGATAGCGTTTGTTTCACAGTACTAAATGGAGTTGAATCCCATGCAGTTTCTGGTCCTACGAGCAAGAGTTGTTTTCTGGTAAGAAGAGTCACTATTGTGCTCCCATTGTCATACACAGGGCAAATAGCACTGGCGTCTGTTCCCAGCATGTACAGTGTATTGGACTGAAGAGGATCTACTGTTCTTGTCAGTTTCCTAAGAAGAATTGAACTAGATATGGCCGTGTGTGTAGGAAGCACAGTTCTCTTGTTCTGATCAAGCTCACTGTTCTGGCCCTATACGATACACAGAAGAGTAGAAGAGTGCTCTTTTCTCAAAAGCAGAGTGTGTTTCTTGTAAGGTGAGCTAGCGTTTGTTTCCCAGTCCTAAATGGAGTTGAATCACATGCAGTTTCTGGTCATATGAGCAAGAGTTGTTTTCTGGTAAGGAAAGTCACTGTTGTACTCCCATTGCCATACATAGTGCAAATAGCTCTCGCGTCTGTTCCCAGCAAGTACAGTGTATTGTACTGAAGAGGAGCTACTGTTCTTGTCATTTTCCTAAGAGGAGTTGAACCAGATATGGCCCATGTGTGTAGGAAGCACACTTCTTTTGTTCTTAGAAAGCTCACTGTGCGGACATCATAGGAAACACAGTAGAGTAGATGAGTGCTCTCTTCTCAAAATTTGATTGTGTTTCTGGAAAGGCGAGCTAGTGTTTGTTTCCCAGTCAGAAATGGAGTTGAATCCCTTGCAGTTTGTGGTCCTACGAGCAAGAGTTGTTTTCTTGTAAGAAGAGTCACTATTGTGCTCCCATTGCCATACACAGTGCAAATAGCACTCGCGTCTGTTAGCAGAAAGTACAGTGTATTGGACTGAAGAGCAGCTTCTGTTCTTGTTAGTTTCCTAAGCAGAGTTGAACTAGATATGGCCCGAGTGTGTAGGAAGCACAGTTCTTTTGTTCTGAGCAAGCACACTGTTGGACCCCATAGGAAACACAGTAGAGTAGAAGTGTGCTCTTTTCTCAAAAGCAGAGTGTGTTTCTTGTAAGGCGAGATAGCGTTTGTTACCCAGTAATAAATGGAGTTGAATCCCATGCAGTTTGTGGTCCTACGAGCAAGAGTTTTTTTCTGGTAAGAAGAGTCACTATTGCGCTCCCATTGTCATACACAGGGCAAATAGCACTGGCATCTGTTCCCAGCATGTACAGTGTATTGGACTGAAGAGGATCTACTGTTCTTTTCAGTTTTCTAAGCAAAATTGAACTAGATATGGCCATGTGTGTGGGAAGCACAGTTCTCTTGTTCTGTTCAAGCTCACTGTTCTGGCCCTATAGGAAACACAGTAGAGTAGAAGAGTGCTCTTTTCTCAAAAGCAGAGTGTGTTTCTTGTAAGGTGAGCTAGCGTTTGTTTCCCAGTCCTAAATGGAGTTGAATCACATCCAATTTCTGGTCCTATGAGCAAGAGTTGTTTTCTGGTAAGGAAAGTCACTATTGCGCTCCCATTGCCATACATAGTGCAAATAGCACTCGCGTCTGTTCCCTGCAAGTACAGTGTATTGGACTGAAGAGGAGCTACTCTTCTTGTCATTTTCCTAAAAGGAGTTGAACTAGATATGGCTCGTGTGTGTAGGAAGCACAGTTCTTTTGTTCTGAGAAAGCACACTGTGCGGACACCATAGGAAACACAGTAGAGAAGATGAGTGCTCTTTTCTCAAAATTAAATTGTGTTTCTTGAAAGGCGAGCTAGTATTTGCTTCCCAGTCAAAAATGGAGTTGAATCCCATGCCGTTTCTGGTCCGACGAGCAAGAGTTTTTTTCTGGTAAGAAGAGTCACTATTGCGCTCCCATTGTCATACACAGTGCAAAAAGCACTGGCGTCTGTTCCCAGCAAGTACGGTGCATTGGACTGAAGAGCAGCTACTGTTCTTGTCAGTTTCCTAAGCAGAGTTGAACTAGATATGGCCCGTGTGTGTAGGAAGCACAGTTCATTTGTTCTTAGCAAGCTCACTGTTCGGACCCCATAGGAAACACTGTAGAGTAGAAGAGTGCTCTTTTCTCAAAAGCAGAGTGCGTTTCTTGAAAGGCGAGCTAGTGTTTGTTTCCCAGTCAGAAATGGAATTGAATCCAGTGCAGTTTCTGGTCCTACTATCAAGAGTTTTTTTCTGGAAGAAGAGTCACTATTGCGCTCCCATTGCCATACCCAGTGCAAATAGCACTGGCGTCTGTTCCCTGCATGTACAGAGTATTGGACTGAATAGGAGCTCCTGTTTTTGTCAGATTCCTAAGCAGAGTTGAACTAGATATGGCCCGTGTGTAGGAAGCACAGTTCTTTTGTTCTGAGCAAGCTCACTGTTTGGACCTCATAGGAAACACAGTAGAGTAGAAGAGTGCTCTTTTCTCTAAAGCAGAGTGTGTTTCTTGTAAGGCGAGCTAGCGTTTCTTTCCCAGTCCTAAATGGAGTTGAATCACATGCAGTTTCTGGTCCTACGAGCAAGAGTTGTTTTATGGTAAGAAGAATCACTATTGCGCTGCCATTGCCATACACAGGACAAATAGCACTGGCGTCTGTTCCCAGCAAGTACAGTGTATTGGATTGAAGAGGATCTACTGTTCTTGTCAGGTTCCTAAGCAGAATTGAACTAGATATGGCCGTGTGTGTAGGAAGCACAGTTCTTTTGTTCTGAGCAAGCTCACTGTTCGGACACCATAGGAAACACAGTAGAGTAGAAGAGTGCTCTTTTCTCAAAAGCAGAGTGTGTTTTTGTAAGGCGAACTAGCGTTTGTTTCCTAGTCCTAAATGGAGTTGAATCACATGCAGTTTCTTGTCCTACGAACAAGAGTTGTTTTCTGGTAAGGAAAGTCACTATTGCGCTCCCATTGCCCTACACAAGGCAAATAGCACTCGCGTCTTTTCCCAGCAAGTACAGTGTATTGGACTGAATAGGAGCTACTGTTCTTGTCAGTTTCCTAAGCAGAGTTGAACTAGATATGGTCCGTGTGTGTAGCAAGCACAGTTCATTTGTTCTGAGCAAGCTCACTGTTTGGACCCCATAGGAAACACAGTAGAGTAGAAGAGTGCTCTTTTCTCTAAAGCAGAGTGTGTTTCTTGTAAGGCGAGCTAGCGTTTGTTTCCCAGTCCTAAATGGAGTGGAATCACATGCAGTTTCAGGTCCTATGAGCAAGAGTTGTTTTCTGGTAAGGAAAGTCACTATTGCGCTCCCATTGCCATACACAGTGCAAATAGCCCTCCCGTCTGTTCCCAGCAAGTACAGTGTATTGGACTGAAGAGGAGCTACTGTTCTTCTCAGTTCCTAAGCAGAGTTGAACTAGATATGGCTCGTGTGTGTAGGAAGCACAGTTCTTATGTTCTGAGCAAGCTCACTGTTCTGGCCCTATAGGAAACACAGTAGAGTAGAAGAGTGCTCTTTTCTCAAAAGCAGAGTGTGTTTCTTGTAAAGCGAGCTAGAGTTTGTTTCCCAGTCCTAAATGGAGTTGAATCACATGCAGTCTCTGGTCCTACGAGCAAGAGTTGTTTTCTGGTAAGAAGAGTCACTATTGCGCTGCCTATGCCATACACAGGACAAATAGCACTCGCGTCTGTTCCCAGCAAGTACAGTGTATTGGACTGAAGAGGATCTACTGTTCTTGTCAGGTTCCTAAGCGGACTTGAACTAGATATGGCCGTGTGTGTAGGAAGCACAGTTTTTTTGTTCTGAGCAAGCTCACTTTTCGGAACACATAGGAAACACAGTAGAGTAGAAGAGTGCTCTTTTCTCAAAAGCAGAGTGTGTTTCTTGGAAGTCGAGCTAGCGTTTGTTTCCCAGTCCTAAATGGAGTTGAGTCACATGCAGTTTTTTGTCCTACGAGCAAGAGTTTTTTTCTCGTAAGACAAGTCACTATAAGGCTCCAATTGCCATACACAGTGCAAATAGCACTCGCGTATGTTCCCCGCAAGTACAGTGTATTGGACTGAAGAGGAGCTACTGTTCTTGTCAGTTTCCTAAGCAGAGTTGAACTAGATATGGCCCGTGTGTGTAGGAAGCACAGTTCTTTTGTTCTTAGCAAGCTCACTGTTCGGACCCCATAAGAAGCACAGTAGAGTAGAAGAGTGCTCTTTTCTCAAAAGCAGAGTGTGTTTCATGTAAGGCGAGCTAGCATTTGTTTCCCAATCCTAAATGGAGTTGAATCACATGCAGTTTCTAGTACTATGAGCAAGAGTTGTTTTATGGTAAGAAGAGTCATTATTGCTCTGCCATTGCCATACACAGGACAAATAGCACTGGCGTCTGTTCCCAGCAAGTACAGTGTAATGGACTGAAGAGGATCTACTGTTATTCTCAGGTTCCTAAGCAGACTTGAACTAGATATGGCCGTGTGTGTAGGAAGCACAGTTTTTTTGTTCTGAGCATGCTCACTGTTCGGAACACATAGGAAACACAATAGAGTAGAAGAGTGCTCTTTTCTCAAAAGCAGAGTGTGTTTTTTGGAAGTCGAGCTAGCGTTTGTTTCCCAGTCCTAAATGGAGTTGAGTCACATGCAGTTTTTTGTCCTACGAGCAAGAGTTGTTTTCTGGTAAGAAAAGTCACTATTGTGCTCCAATTGCCATACACAGTGCAAATAGCACTCAAGTCTGTTCCCCGCAAGTACAGTGTATTGGACTGAAGAGGAGCTAGTGTTCTTGTCAGTTTCCTAAGCAGAGTTGAACGAGATATGGCCCATGTGTAGGAAGCACAGTTGTTTTGTTCTGAGCAAGCTCAATGTTCGGACCCCATAGGAAACACAGTAGAGTAGAAGAGTGCTCTTTTCTCAAAAGTAGAGTGTGTTTCATGTAAGGCGAGCTAGCATTTGTTTCCAAGTCCTAATGGAGTTGAATCACATGCAGTTTGTGTTCCTACGAGCAAGAGGTGTTTTCTGGTAAGGAAAGTCACTATTGCGCTCCCATTGCCATACACAGTGCAAATAGCACTCGCGTCTGTTCCCAGCAAGTACAGTCTATCGGACTGAAGAGGAGCTACTGTTCTTGTCAGTTTCCTAAGCAGAGTTGAACTAGATATGGCCCGTGTGTAGGAAGCACAGTTCTTTTGTTCTGAGCAAGCTCACTGTTCTGGCACTATAGGAAACACAGTAGAGTAGAAGAGTGCTCTTTTCTCTAAAGCAGAGTGTGTTTTTGTAAAGCGAGCTAGCATTTGTTTCCCAGTCCTAAATGGAGTGGAATCACATGCAGTTTCTAGTCCTACGAGCAAGAGTTGTTTTCTGGTAAGGAAAGTCACTATTGCGCTCCCCTTGCCTTACATAGTGCAAATAGCTCTCGCGTCTGTTCCCAGCAAGTACAGTGTATCAGACTGAAGAGGAGCTACTGTTCTTGTCAGTTTCCTAAGCAGAGTTGAACTAGATATGGCCCGTGTGTAGGAAGCACAGTTCTTTTGTTCTGAGCAAGCTCACTGTTCAGACCCTATAGGAAACACAGTAGAGGAGAAGAGTGCTCTTTACTCAAAAACACAGTGTATTTCTTGTAAGGGGAGCTAGCGTTTGTTTCCCCGTCCTAAAAGGATTTGAGTCACATGCAGTTTCTGGTCCTAAGAACAAGAGTTGTTTTCTGGAAAGGGAAGTCACTATTGCGCGCCCATTGCCTTACATAAGGCAAATAGCACTCGCGTCTTTTCCCAGCAAGTACAGTGTATTGGACTGAATAGGAGTTACTGTTCTTGTCAGTTTCCTAAGTAGAGTTGAAATAGATATGGCCCGTGTGTGTAGGAAGCAGAGTTCTTTTGTTCTGAGCAAGCTCACTGTTCTGGCCCTATAGGAAACACAGCAGAGTAGAAGAGTGCACTTTTCTCAAAAGCAGACTGTGTTTCTTGTAAGGCGAGCTAGCGTTTGTTTCCCAGTCCTAAATGGAGTTGACTCACATGCAGGTTTTTGTCCTAAGATCAAGAGTTGTTTTCTGGTAGGGCGAGTCACTATTGTGCTCCAATTGCCATACACAGTGCAAATAGCACTCGCGTCTGTTCCCTGCAAGTACAGTGTATCGGACTGAAGAGGAGCTACTGTTCTTGTCAGTTTCCTAAGCAGACTTGAACGAGATATGGCCCGTGTGTAGGAAGCACAGTTCTTTATTCTGAGCAAGCTCACTGTTCTGGCCCTATAGGAAACACAGTAGAGTAGAAGAGTGCTCTTTTCTCTAAAGCAGAGTGTGTTTTTGTAAGGTGAGCTAGCTTTTGTTTCCCAGTCCTAAATGGAGTTGAATCACATGCAGTTTCTGGTCCTACGAGCAAGAGTTGTTTTATGGTAAGAAGAGTCACTATTGTGCTGCCATTGCCCTACACAGGTCAAATAGCACTGGCGTCTGTTCCCAGCACGTACAGTGTATTGGACTGAAGAGGATCTACTGTTCTTGTCAGGTTCCTAAGCAGAATTGAACTAGATATGGCCATGTGTGTAGGAAGCACAGTTCTTTTGTTCTGAGCAAGCTCACTGTTCGGACACCATAGGAAACACAGTAGAGTAGAAGAGTGCTCTTTTCTGCAAAGCAGAGTGTGTTTTTGTAAGGCGAGCTAGCGTTTGTTTCCTAGTCCTAAATGGAGTTGAATCACATGCAGTTTCTGGTCCTACGAGCAAGAGTTGTTTTCTGGTAAGGAAAGTCACTATTGCGCTCCCATTACCCTACACAAGGCAAATAGCACTCGCGTCTTTTCCCAGCAAGTACAGTGTTTTGGAGTGAATAGGAGCTACTGTTCTTCTCAGTTTCCTAAGCAGAGTTGAACTAGATATGGACCGTGTGTGTAGGAAGCACAGTTCTTTTTTTCTGAGCAAGCTCACTGTTCTGGCCCTATAGGAAACACAGTAGAGTAGAAGAGTGCTCTTTTCTCAAAAGCAGAGTGTGTTTCTTGTAAAGCGAGCTAGAGTTTGTTTCCCAGTCCTAAATGGAGATGAATCACATGCAGTTTCTGGACCTACGAGCAAGAGTTGTTTTCTGGTAAGAAGAGTCACTATTGCGCTGCCATTGACATACACAGGACAAATAGCACTGGCGTCTGTTCCCAGCAAGTACAGTGTATTGGACTGAAGAGGATCTACTGTTCTTGTCAGGTTCCTAAGCAGACTTGAACTAGATATGGCCGTGTGTGTAGGAAGCACAGTTTTTTTGTTCTGAGCAATCTCACTTTTCGGAACACATAGGAAACACAGTAGAGTAGAAGAGTGCTCTTTTCTCAAAAGCAGAGTGTGTTTCTTGGAAGTCGAGCTAGCGTTTGTTTCCCAGTCCTAAATGCAGTTGAGTCACATGCAGTTTTTTGTCCAACGAGCAAGAGTTGTTTTCTGGTAAGACAAGTCACTATTGTGCTCCAATTGCCATACACAGTGCAAATATCACTCGCTTCTGTTCCCCACAAGTACAGTGTGTTGGACTGAATAGGAGCTACTGTTCCTGTCGGTTTACTAAGCAGAGTTGAACTAGATGTGGTCCGTGTGTGTATTAAGCACAGTTCTTTTGTTCTGAGCAAGCTCACTGTTTGGACCCCATAGGAAACACAGTAGAGTAGAAGAGTGCTATTTTCTCTAAAGCAGAGTGTGTTTCTTGTAAGGCGAGCTAGCATTTGTTTTCCAGTCCTAAATGGAGTGGAATCACATGCAGTTTCTAGTCCTATGAGCAAGAGTTGTTTTCTGGTAAGGAAAGTCACTATTGCGCTCCCATTGACATACACAGTGCAAATAGCACATGTGCCTGTTGCCAGCAAGTACAGTGTATTGGACTGAAGAGGAGCTACTGTTCTTGTCAGTTTCCTAAGCAGAGTTGAACTAGATATGGCCCGTGTGTGTAGGAAGCACAGTTCTTTTGTTCTGAGCAAGCTCACTGTTCGGACCTCATAGGAAACACAGTAGAGTAGAAGAGTGCTCTTTAATCAAAAGCAGAGTGTGTTTCATGTAAGGCAAGCTACCATTTGTTTCCCAGTCCTAAATGGAGTTGAATCACATGCAGTTTCTGGTCCTACGAACAAGAGTTGTTTTCTGGTAAGGAAAGTCACTATTGCGCTCCCATTGCTCTACACAAGGCAAATAGCACTCGCGTCTTTTCCCAGCAAGTACAGTGTATTGGACTGAAGAGGTTCTAGTGTTCTTGTCAGTTTCCTAAGCAGAGTTGAACTAGATGTGGTCCGTGTGTGTATTAAGCACAGTTCTTTTGTTCTGAGCAAGCTCACTGTTTGGACCCCATAGGAAACACAGTAGAATAGAAGAGTGCTATTTTCTCTAAAGCAGAGTGTGTTTCTTGTAAGGCGAGCTAGCATTTGTTTCCCAGTCCTAAATGGAGTTGAATCACATGCAGTTTCTGGTCCTATGAGCAAGAGCTGTTTTCTGGTAAGGAAAGTCACTATTTTGCGCCCATTGCCATCGGCATTGCAAATATCCCTCCCGTCTGATCCCAGCAAGTACAGTGTATTGGACGGAAGAGGAGCTACTGTTCTTGTCAGTTTCCTAAGCAGAGTTGAACTAGTTATGGCCCTGTGTTGGAAGCACAGTTCTTTTGTTCTGAGCCAGCTCACTGTTCTGGCCCTATAGGAAACACAGTAGAGTAGAAGAGTGCTCTTTTCTCTAAAGCAGAGTGTGATTCTTGTAAGGCGAGCTATCGTTTGTTTCCCAGTCCTAAATGGAGTTGAATCACATGCAGTTTCTAGTCTTACGAGCAAGAGTTGTTTTATGGTAACAAGAGTCACTATTGCTATGCCATTGCCATACACAGGACAAATAGCACTGGCGTCTGTTCCCAGCAAGTACAGTGTATTGGACTGAAGAGGATCTACTGTTCTTGTCAGGTTCCTAAGCAGAATTAAACTAGATATGGCCGTGTGTGTAGGAAGCACAGTTTTTTTGTTCTGAGGAAGCTCACTGTTCGGAACACATAGGAAACACAGTAGAGTAGAAGAGTTCTCTTTTCTCAAAAGCAGAGTGTGTTTCTTGGAAGTCGAGCTAGCGTTTGTTTCCCAGTCCTAAATGGAGTTGAGTCACATGCAGTTTTTTGTCCTACGAGCCAGAGTTGTTTTCTGGTAAGACAAGTCACTATTGTGCTCCAATTGCCATAAACAGTGCAAATAGCACTCGCGTCTGTTCCCCGAAAGTACTGTGTATGGGACTGAAGAGGAGCTAGTGTTCTTGTCAGTTTCCTAAGCAGAGTTTAACTAGATATGGCCCGTGTGTGTAGGAAACACAGTTCTTTTGTTCTGAGCAAGCTCACTGTTCGGACCCCATAGGAAACACAGTAGAGTAGAAGAGTGCTCTTTACTCAAAAGCAGAGTGTGTTTCATGTAAGGCGAGCTAGCATTTGTTTCCCAGTCCTAAATGGAGTTGAATCACATGCAGTTTCTGGTCCTATGAGCAAGAGTTGTTTTCTGGAAAGGAAAGTCACTATTGTGCTCCCATTGCCATACACAATGCAAATAGCACTGGCGTCTGTTCCCAGCTAGTACAGTGTATCGGACTGAAGAGGAGCTACTGTTCCTGTCAGTTTCCTAAGCATAGTTGAACTAGATATGGCTCGTGTGTAGGAAGCACAGTTCTTTGTTCTGAGCATTCTCACTGTTCTGGCCCTATAGGAAACACAGTAGAGTAGAGAGTGCTCTTTTCTCTATAGCAGAGTGTGTTTCTGTAAGGTGAGCTAGCTTTTGTTTCCCAGTCCTAAATGGATTTGAATCACATGCAATTTCTGGTCCTACGAGCAAGAGTTTTTTTTTGGTAAGAAGAGTCACTATTGTGCTGCCATTGCCATACACAGGACAAATAGCACTGGCGTCTGTTCCCAGCACGTACAGTGTATTGGACTGAAGAGGATCTACTGTTCTTGTCAGGTTCCTAAGCAGAATTGAACTAGATATGGCCATGTGTGTAGGAAGCACATTTCTTTTGTTCTGAGCAAGCTCAATGTTCGGACACCATAGGAAACACAGTAGAGTAGAAGAGTGCTCTTTTCTCAAAAGCAGAGTGTGTTTTTGTAAGGCGAGCTAGCGTTTGTTTCCTACTCCTAAATGGAGTTGAATCACATGCAGTTTCTGGTCCTACGAGCAAGAGTTGTTTTCTGGTAAGGAAAGTCACTATTGCGCTCCCATTGCCCAACACAAGGCAAATAGCACTCGCGTCTTTTCCCAGGAAGTACAGTGTATTGGACTGAATAGAAGCTACTGTTCTTGTCAGTTTCCTAAGCAGAGTTGAATTAGATATGGTCCGTGTGTGTAGAAAGCACAGTTATTTTGTTCTGAGCAAGCTCACTGTTTGGACCCCATAGGAAACACAGTAGAGTAGAAGAGTGCTCTTTTCTCTAAAGCAGAGTTTGTTTTTGTAAGGCGAGCTAGCATTTGTTTCCCAGTCCTAAATGGAGTGGAATCACATGCAGTTTCTGGTCATACGAGCAAGAGTTGTTTTCTGGTAAGGAAAGTCACTATTGTGCTCCCATTGCCATACACAGTGCAAATATCACTCGCTTCTGTTCCCCACAAGTACAGAGTATCGGACTGAAGAGGAGCTACTGTTCTTGTCAGTTTCCTAAGCAGAGTTGAACTAGATATGGCCCGTGTGTGTAGGAAGCACAGTTCTTATGTTCTGAGCAAGCTCACTGTTCTGGCCCTATAGGAAACACAGTAGAGTAGAAGAGTGCTCTTCTCTCAAAAGCAGAGTGTGTTTCTTGTAAAGCGAGCTAGAGTTTGTTTCCCAGTCCTAAATGGAGTTGAATCACATGCAGTTTCTGGTCCTACGAACAAGAGTTGTTTTCTGGTAAGGAAAGTCACTATTGCGCTCCCATTGCCCTACACAAGGCAAATACACTCGCGTCTTTTCCCAGCAAGTACAGTGTATTGGACTGAATAGGAGCTACTGTTCTTGTCAGTTTCCTAAGCAGAGTTGAACTAGATGTGGTCCCTGTGTGTATTAAGCACAGTTCTTTTGTTCTGAGCAAGCTCACTGTTTGGACCCCATAGGAAACACAGTAGAGTAGAAGAGTGCTATTTTCTCTAAAGCAGAGTGTGTTTCTTGTAAGGCGAGCTAGCATTTGTTTCCCAGTCCTAAATGGAGTGGAATCACATGCAGTTTCTAGTCCTACGAGCAAGAGTTGTTTTCTGGTAAGGAAAGTCACTATTGCGCTCCCATTGGCATACACAGTGAAAATAGCACATGCGTCTGTTCCCAGCAAGTACAGTGTATTGGACTGAAGAGGAGCTACTGTTCTTGTCAGTTTCCTAAGGAGAGTTGAACTAGATATGGCCCGTGTGTGTAGGAAGCACAGTTCTTTTGTTCTGAGCAAGCTCACTGTTTGGAACCCATAGGAAACAGAGTAGAGTAGAAGAGTGCTCTTTTCTCAAAAGCAGAGTGTGTTTCTTGGAAGTCGAGCTAGTGTTTCTTTCCCAGTCCTAAATGGAGTTGAGTCACATGCAGTTTTTTGTCCTACGAGCAAGAGTTGTTTTCTGGTAAGACAAGTCACTATTGTGCTCCAATTGCAATACACAGTGCAAATAGCACTGGCGTCTGTTCCCCGCAAGTACAGTGTATTTTACGGAAGAAGAGCTACTGTTCTTGTCAGTTTCCTAAGGAGAGTTGAACTAGATATGGCCCGTGTGTGTAGGAAGCACAGTTCTTTTGTTCTGAGCAAGCTCACTGTTTGGAACCCATAGGAAACAGAGTAGAGTAGAAGAGTGCTCTTTTCTCAAAAGCAGAGTGTGTTTCATGTAAGGCGTGCTAGCATTTGTTTCCCAGTCCTAAATGGAGTTGAATCACATGCAGTTTCCGGTCCTACGAGCAAGAGTTGTTTACTGGTAAGGAAAGTCACTATTGAGCTCCCCTTGCCATACACAGTGCAAATAGCACTCGCGTCTGTTCCCAGCAAGTACAGTGTATCAGACTGAAGAGGAGCTACTGTTCTTGTCAGTTTCCTAAGCAGAGTTGAACTAGATATGGCCCGTATGTGTAGGAAGCACAGTTCTTATGTTCTGAGCAAGTTCACTCTTCTGGCCCTACAGGAAACACAGTAGAGTAGAAGAGTGCTCTTTTCTCAAAAGCAGAGTGTGTTTTTGTAAGGCGAGCTAGCATTTGTTTCCTAGCCCTAAATGGAGTTGAATCACATGCAGTTTCTGGTACTAGGAACAAGAGTTGTTTTCTGGTAAGGAAAGTCACTATTGCGCTCCCATTGCCATACACAGTGGAAATAGCCTTCCCGTCTGTTCCCAGCAAGTACAGTGTTTTGGATTGAAAAGGAGCTACTGTTCTTCTCAGTTTCCTAAGCAGAGTTGAACTAGATATGGCCCGTGTGTGTAGGAAGTACAGTTCTTTTTTTCTGAGCAAGCTCACTGTTCTGGCCATATAGGAAACACAGTAGAGTAGAAGAGTGCTCTTTTCTCAAAAGCAGAGTGTGATTCTTGTAAAGCGAGCTAGAGTTTGTTTCCCAGTCCTAAATGGAGTTGAATCACATGCAATTTCTGGTCCTACCAGCAAGAGTTGTTTTCTGGTAAGAAGAGTCACTATTGTGCTGCCATTGCCATACACAGGACAAATAGCACTGGCGTCTATTCCCAGCAAGTACAGTGTATTGGACTGAAGAGGATCTACTGTTCTTGTCAGGTTCCTAAGCAGACTTGAACTAGATATGGTCCGTGTGTGTAGGAAGCACAGTTCTTTTTTTCTGAGCAAGCTCACTGTTTGGACCCCATAGGAAACACAGTTGAGTACAAGAGTGCTCTTTTCTCAAAAGCAGAGTGTGTTTCATGTAAGGCGAGCGAGCGTTTGTTTCCCAGCCCAAATCTAGTTGAGTCACATGCAGTTTTTTGTCCTATGAGCAAGAGTTGTTTTCTGGTAAGACAAGTCACTATTGTGCTCCAATGCCATACACAGTGCAAATAGCACTCGTGTCTGTTCCCCGCAAGTACAGTGTATTGGACTGAAGAGGAGCTACTGTTCTTGTTGGTTTCCTAAGCAGAGTTGAAGTAGATATGGCCCGTGTGTGTAGGAAGCACAGTTCTTTTGTTCTGAGCAAGCTCACTGTTCGGACCCGATAGGATACACAATAGAGTAGAAGAGTGCTCTTTTCTCAAATGCAGAGTGTGCTTCATGTAAGGCGAGCTAGCATTTGTTTCCCAGTCCTAAATGGAGTTGAATCACATGCAGTTTCTGGTCCTACGAGCAAGAGTTGTTTTCTGGTAAGAAGAGTCACTATTGTGCTGCCATTGCCATAAACAGGACTAATAGCACTGGTGTCTGTTCCCAGCAAGTACAGTGTATTGGACTGTAGAGGATCTACTGTTCTTGTCAGGTTCCAAAGCAGAATTGAACTAGATATGGTCTGTGTGTGTAGGAAGCACAGTTCTTTTGTTCTGAACAATCTCACTGTTTGGACCCCATAGGAAACACAGTAGAGGAGAAGAGTGCTCTTTTCTCTAAAGCAGAGTGTGTTTATTGTAAGGCGAGCTACCGTTTGATTCCCATTCCTAAATGGAGTGGAGTCACATGCAGTTTCTGGTCCTACGAGCAAGAGTTGTTTTCTAGTAAGGAGAGTCACTATTGCGCTCCCATTGCCATACACAGTGCAAATAGCCTTCCCGTCTGTTCCCAGCAAGTACAGTGTATTGGATTGAAAAGAAACTACTGTTCTTCTCAGTTTCCTATGCAGAGTTGAACTAGATATGGCCGGTTTGTGTAGGAAGCACAGTTCTTTTTTTCTGAGCAAGCTCACTGTTCTGGCCATATAAGAAACATAGTAGAGTAGAAGAGTGCTCTTTTCTCAAAAGCAGAGTGTGATTCTTCTAAAGCGAGCTAGAGTTTGTTTCCAGTCCTAAATGGAGTTGAATCACATGCAATTTCTGATGCTACGAGCAAGAGTTGTTTTCTGGTAAGAAGAGTCACTATTGCGCTGCCATTGCCATACACAGGACAAATAGCACTGGCATCTGTTCCCAGCAAGTACAGTGTATTGGACTGAAGAGGATCTACTGTTCTTGTCAGGTTCCTAAGCAGACTTGAACTAGATATGGTCCGTGTGTGTAGGAAGTACAGTTCTTTTGTTCTGAGCAAGCTCACTGTTTGGACCCCATAGGAAACACAGTAGAGTAGAAGAGTGCTCTTTTCTCTAAAGCAGAGTGTGTTTCCTGTAAGGCGAGCTACCGTTTGTTTCCCAATCCTAAATGGAGTGGAATCACATGCAGTTTCTGGTCCTACGAGCAAGAGTTGTTTTCTGGTAAGGAAAGTCACTATTGGGCTCATATTGCCATACACAGTACAAATAGCCCTCCCGTCTGTTCCCAGAAAGTACAGTGTATTGGACTGAAGAGGAGCTACTGTTCTTCTCAGTTTCCTAAGCAGACTTGAACTAGATATGGCCGTGTGTGTAGGAAGCACAGTTTTTTTGTTCTGAGCAAGCTCACTGTTCGGAACACATAGGAAACACAGTAGAGTAGAAGAGTGCTCTTTTTTCAAAAGCAGAGTGTGTTTCATGTAAGGCGAGCTAGAGTTTGTTTCCCAGTCCTAAATGGAGTTGAATCACATGCAGTTTCTGGTCTTACGAGCAACAGTTGTTTTCTGGTAAGGAAAGTCACTATTGCGCTCCCATTGCCATACACAGTGCAAATAGCACTCACGTCTGTTCCCAGCAAGTACAGTGTATTGGACTGAAGAGGAGCTACTGTTCTTGTCAGTTTCCAAAGCAGAGTTGAACTAGATATGGCCCGTGTGTAGGAAGCACAGTTTTTTTGTTCTGAGCAAGCTCACTTTTCGGAACACATAAGAAACACAGTAGAGTAGAAGAGTGCTCTTTTTTCAAAAGCAGAGTGTGTTTTTGTAAGGCGAGCTAGCGTTTGTTTCCTAGTCCTAAATGGAGTTGAATCACATGCAGTTTCTGGTCCTATGAACAAGAGTTGTTTTCTGGTAAGGAAAGTCACTATTGCGCTCCCATTGTCCTTCACAAGGCAAATAGCACTCGCGTCTTTTCCCAGCAAGTACAGTGTATTGGACTGAAGAGGAGCTACTGTTCTTGTCAGTTTACTAAGCAGAGTTGAACTAGATATGGTCCGTGCGTGTAGGAAGGACAGTTCTTTTGTTCTGAGCAAGCTCAGTGTTTGGACCCCATAGGAAACACAGTAGAGTAGAAGAGTGCTCTTTTCTCAAAAGCAGAGTGAGTTTCTTGGAAGTCGAGCTAGTGTTTCTTTCCCAGTCCTAAATGGAGTTGAGTCACATGCAGTTTTTTGTCCTACGAGCAAGAGTTGTTTTCTGGTAAGACAAGTCACTATTGTGCTCCAATTGCCATACACAGTGCAAATAGCACTGGCGTGTGTTCCCCGCAAGTACAGTGTATTTTATGGAAGAAGAGCTACTGTTCTTGTCAGTTTCCTAAGGAGAGTTGAACTAGATATGGCCCGTGTGTGTAGGAAGCACAGTTCTTTTGTTCTGAGCAAGCTCACTGTTTGGAACCCATAGGAAACAGAGTAGAGTAGAAGAGTGCTCTTTTCTCAAAAGCAGAGTGTGTTTCATGTAAGGCGAGCTAGCATTTGTTTCCCAGTCCTAAATGGAGTTGAATCACATGCAGTTTCTGGTCTTATGAGCAAGAGTTGTTTTCTGGTAAGGAAAGTCACTATTGTGCTCCCATTGCCATACACAGTGCAAATAGCACTCGCGTCTGTTCCCAGCAAGTACAGTGTATTGGACTGAAGAGGAGCTACTGTTCTTGTCAGTTTCCTAAGCAGAGTTGAACGAGATATGGCCCGTGTGTAGGGAGCACAGTTCTTTTGTTCTGAGCAAGCTCACTGTTCTGGCCCTATAGGAAAAACAGTAGAGTAGAAGAGTGTTCTTTTCTCAAAAGCAGAGTGTGTTTCTTGCAAGGTGAGCTAGCTTTTGTTTCCCAGTCCTAAATGGAGTTGAATCACATGCAGTTTCTGGTCCTACAAGCAAGAGTTGTTTTCTGGTAAGAAGAGTCACTATTGTGCTGCCATTGCCATACACAGGACAAATAGCACTGGCGTCTGTTCCCAGCAAGTACAGTGTATTGGACTGAAGAGGATCTACTGTTCTTGTCAGTTTCCTAAGCAGACTTGAACTAGATATGGTCCGTGTGTGTAGGAAGCACAGTTCTTTTGTTCTGAGCAAGCTCACTGTTTGGACCCCATAGGAAACACAGTAGAGTAGAAGAGTGCTCTTTTCTCTAAAGCAGAGTGTGTTTCCTGTAAGGCGAGCTACCGTTTGTTTTTCAATCCTAAATGGAGTGGAATCACATGCAGTTTCTGGTCCTACGAGCAAGAGTTGTTTTCTGGTAAGGAAAGTCACTATTGGGCTCATATTGCCATACACAGTACAAATAGCCCTCCCGTCTGTTCCCAGAAAGTACAGTGTATTGGACTGAAGAGGAGCTACTGTTCTTTTCAGTTTCCTAAGCAGACTTGAACTAGATATTGCCGTGTGTGTAGGAAGCACAGTTCTTTTGTTCTGAGCAAGCTCACTGTTCGGAACACATAGGAAACACAGTAGAGTAGAAGAGTGCTCTTTTCTCAAAAGCAGAGTGTGTTTCATGTAAGGCGAGCTAGAGTTTGTTTCCCAGTCCTAAATGGAGTTGAATCACATGCAGTTTCTGGTCTTAGGAGCAACAGTTGTTTCTGGTAAGGAAAGTCACTATTGCGCTCCCATTGCCATACACAGTGCAAATAGCACTCGCGTCTGTTCCCAGCAAGTACAGTGTATCGGACTGAAGAGGAGCTACTGTTCTTGTCAGTTTCCAAAGCAGAGTTGAACTAGATATGGCCCGTGTGTAGGAAGCACAGTTTTTTGGTTCTGAGCAATCTCACTTTTCAGAACACATAAGAAACACAGTAGAGTAGAAGAGTGGTCTTTTCTCAAAAGCAGAGTGTGTTTTTGTAAGGCGAGCTAGCGTTTGTTTCCTAGTCCTAAATGGAGTTGAATCACATGCAGTTTCTGGTCCTATGAACAAGAGTTGTTTTCTGGTAAGGAAAGTCACTATTGCGCTCCCTTTGTCCTTCACAAGGCAAATAGCACTCGCGTCTTTCCCCAGCAAGTACAGTGTATTGGACTGAATAGGAGCTACTGTTCTTGTCAGTTTACTAAGCAGAGTTGTACTAGATATGGTCCGTGCGTGTAGGAAGCACAGTTCTTTTGTTCTGAGCAAGCTCACTGTTCTGGCTCTATAGAAAAAACAGTAGAGTAGAAGAGTGCTCTTTTCTCTAAAGCAGAGTGTGTTTCTTGCAAGGTGAGCTAGCTTTTGTTTCCCAGTCCTAAATGGAGTTGAATCACATGCAGTTTCTGGTCCTACAAGCAAGAGTTGTTTTCTGGTAAGAAGAGTCACTATTGTGCTGCCATTGCCATACACAGGACAAATAGCACTGGCGTCTGTTCCCAGCAAGTACAGTGTATTGGACTGAAGAGGATCTACTGTTCTTGTCAGGTTCCTAAGCAGAATTGAACTAGATATGGCCGTGTGTGTGGGAAGCACAGTTCTTTCGTTCTGAGCAGCTCACTGTTCGGACCACAAAGGAAACACAGTAGAGTAGAAGAGTGCTCTTTTCTCAAAAGCAGAGTGTGTTTCTTGTAAGGCGAGCTTGCATTTGTTTCCCAGTCCTAAATGGAGTTGAGTCACATGCAGTGTTTTGTCCTACGAGCAAGAGTTGTTTTCTGGTAAGACGAGTCACTATTGTGCTCCAATTGCCATACACAGTGCAAATAGCACTGGCGTCTGTTCCCAGCAAGTACAGTGTATTGGACTGAAGAGGATCTACTGTTCTTGTCAGGTTCCTAAGCAGAATTGAACTAGATATGGCCGTGTGTGTAGGAAGCACAGTTATTTTGTTCTGAGCAGCTCACTGTTCGGACCCCCTAGGAAGCACAGTAGAGTAGAAGAGTGTTCTTTTTTCAAAAGCAGATTGTGTTTCATGTAAGGCGAGCTAGCATTTGTTTCCCAGTCCTAAATGGAGTTGAATCACATGCAGTTTCTGGTCCTACGAGCAAGATTTGTTTTCTGGTAAGAAGAGTCACTATTGTGCTGCCATTGCCATACACAGGACAAATAGCACTGGCGTCTGTTCCCAGCAAGTACAGTGTATTGGACTGAAGAGGATATACTGTTCTTGTCAGGTTCCTAAGCAGACTTGAACTAGATATGGCCGTGTGAGTAGGAAGTACAGTTTTTTTGTTCTGAGCAAGCTCACTGTTCGGAACACATAGGAAACACAGTAGAGTAGAAGAGTGCTCTTTTCTCAAAAGCAGAGTGTGTTTCATGTAAGGCGACCTAGCATTTGTTTCCCACTCCTAAGTGGAGTTGAATCACATGCAGTTTCTGGTACTACGATCAAGAGTTGTTTTCTGGTAAGGAAAGTCACTATTGCACTCCGACTGCCGTACACAGTACAAATAACACTCGCGTCTGTTCCCAGCAAGTACAGTGTATCGGACTGAAGAGGAGCTACTGTTCTTGTTGGTTTCCTAAGCAGAGTTGAATTAGCTATGGCCCGTGTGTGTAGGAAGCACAGTTATTTTGTTCTGTGCAAACTCACTGTTCGGACCCCTTAGGAAACACAGTAGAGTAGAAGAGTACTCTTTTCTCAAAAGCAGATTGTGTTTCATGTATGCGAGCTAGCATTTGTTTCCCAGTCCTAAATGGAGTTGAATCACATGCAGTTTCTGGTCCTACGAGCAAGAGTTGTTTTCTGGTAAGGAAAGTAACTATTGCGCTCCCATTGCCACACAGTGCAAATAGCCCTCCTATCTATTCCCAGAAGGACAGTGTATTGGACTGCAAAGGAGCTACTGTTCTTCTCAGTTTCCTAAGCAGAGTTGAACTAGATATGGGCCGTGTGTGTAGGAAGTACAGTTCTTTTTTTCTGAGCAAGCTCACTGTTCTGGCCCTATAGGAAACACAGAAGAGTAGAAGAGTGCTCTTTTCTCAAAAGCAGAGTGTGTTTCATGTAAGGCGAGCTAGCATTTGTTTCCCAGTCCTAAATGGAGTTGAATCACATGCAGTTTCTGGTCCTATGAACAAGAGTTGTTTACTGGTAAGGAAATCACTATTGAGCTCCCCTTGCCATACACAGTGCAAATAGCTCTCGCGTCTGTTCCCAGCAAGTACAGTGTATCAGACTGAAGAGGAGCTACTGTTCTTGTCAGTTTCCTAAGCAGAGTTGAACTAGATATGGCCCGTGTGTGTAGGAAGCACAGTTCTTATGTTCTGAGCAAGTTCACTCTTCTGGCCCTATAGGAAACACAGTAGAGTGGAAGAGTGCTCTTTTCTCAAAAGCAGAGTGTGTTTTTGTAAGGCAACCTAGCATTTGTTTCCTAGTCCTAAATGGAGTTGAATTACATGCAGTTTCTGGTCCTAGGAAAAAGAGTTGTTTTCTGGTAAGGAAAGTCACTATTGTGCTCCCATTGCCCTTCACAAGGCAAATAGCACTCGCGCTTTTTCCCAGCAATACAGTGTATTGGACTGAATAGGAGCTACTCTTCTTGTCAGTTTACTAAGCAGAGTTGAACTAGATATGGTCCGTGTGTGTAGGAAGCACAGTTCTTTTGTTCTGAGCAAGCTCACTCTTTGGACAACATAGGAAACACTGTAGAGTAGAAGAGTGCTCTTTTCTCTAAAGCAGACTGGGTTTCTTGTAAGGCAAGCTACCGTTTGTTTCCCAGTCGTAAATGGAGTGGAATCACATGCAGTTTCTGGTCCTACGAGCAAGAGTTGTTTTCTGGTAAGGAAAGTCACTATTGCGCTCCCATTGCCATACACAGTTCAAATAGCCCTCCCGTCGGTTCCCAGCAACTACAGTGTATTGGACTGAAGAGGAGCTACTGTTCTTCTCAGTTTCCTAAGCAGAGTTGAACTAGATATGGCCCGTGTGTGTAGGAAGCACAGTTCTTTTTTTCTGAGCAAGCTCACTGTTCTGGCCCTATTGGAAACACAGTAGAGTAGAAGAGTGCTCTTTTCTGAAAAGCAGAGTGTGTTTCTTGTAAGGCGAGCTAGAATTTGTTTCCCAGTCCTAAATAGAGTTGAATCACATGCAGTTTCTGGTCCTACGAGCAAGAGTTGTTTTCTGTTAAGAAGAGTCACTATTGCACTGCCATTGCCATACACAGGACAAATAGCATTGGTGTCTGTTCCCAGCAAGTACAGTGTATTGAACTGAAGAGGATCTACTGTTCTTGTCAGGTTCCTAAGCAGACTTGAACTAGATATGGCCGTGTGAGTAGGAAGCACAGTTTTTTTTTTTCTGAGCAAGCTCACTGTTCGGAACATATAGGAAACACAGTAGAGTAGAAGAGTGCTCTTTTCTCAAAAGCAAAGTGTGTTTCTTGGAAGTTGAGCTAGCGTTTGTTTCCCAGTCCTAAATGGAGTTGAGTTACATGCAATTTTTTGTCCTACGAGCAAGACTTGTTTTCTGGTAAGGAAAGTCACTATTGTGCTCCCATTGCCATACACAGTGCAAATAGCACTCGCGTCTGTTCCCAGCAAGTACAGTGTATCGGAATGAAGAGGAGCTACTGTTCTTGTCAGTTTCCTAAGCAGAGTTGAACTAGATATGGCCCATGTGTAGGAAGCACAGTTCTTTTGTTCTGAGCAACCTCACTGTTCTGGCCCTATAGGAAACACAGTAGAGTAGAAGAGTGCTCTTTTCTCAAAAGCAGAGTGTGTTTCTTGTAAGGCGAGCTAGCATTTGTTTCCCAGTCCTAAATGGAGTTGAGTCACATGCAGTTTTTTGTCCTACGAGCAAGAATTGTTTTCTGGTAAGACGAGTCACTATTGTGCTCCAATTGCCATACACAGTGCAAATAGCACTCACGTCTGTTCCCCGCAAGTACAGTGTATTGGACTGAAGAAGATCTACTGTTCTTGTCAGTTTCCTAAGCAGAGTTGAACTAGATATGGCCCGTGTGTGTAGGAAGCACAGTTCTTTTGTTCTGAGTAAGCTCACTGTTCGGACCCCATAGGAAGCACAGTAGATTAGAAGAGTGCTCTTTTCTCAAAAGCAGAGTGTGTTTCTTGTAAATCGAGCTAGAGTTTGTTTCCCAGTCCTAAATGGAGTTGAATCACATGAAGTTTCTGGTCCTAAGAGCAAGAGTTGTTTTCTGTTAAGAAGAGTAACTATTGGGCTGCCATTGCCATACACAGGACAAATAGCACTGGCGTCTGTTCCCAGTAAGTACAGTCTATCGAACTGAAGAGGATCTACTGTACTTGTCAGGTTCCTAAGCAGACTTGTACTAGATATGGCCGTGTGAGTAGGAAGCACAGTTTTTTTGTTCTGAGCAACCTCACTGTTTTGGCCCTATAGGAAACAAAGTAGAGTAGACGAGTGCTCTTTTATCAAAAGCAGAGTGTGTTTCTTGGAAGTCGAGCTAGCGTTTGTTTCCCAGTCCTAAATGGAGTTGAGTCACATGCAGTTTTTTGTCCTACGAGCAAGAGATGTTTTCTGGTAAGACAAGTCACTATTGTGCTCCAATTGCCTTACACAGGATAAATAGCACTGGCGTCTGTTCCCAGCAAGTACAGTGTATTGGACTGAAGAGGATCTACTGTTCTTGTCAGGTTCCTAAGCAGACTTGAACTAGATATGGCCGTGTGTGTAGGAAGCACAGTTTTTTTGTTCTGAACAAGCTCACTCTTCGGAACACATAGGAAACACAGTAGAGTAGAAGAGTGCTCTTTTCTAAAAAGCAGAGTTTGTTTCTTGTAAGGGGAGCTAGCGTTTGTTTCCCAGTCCTAAATGGAGTTGAGTCACATGCAGTTTTTTGTCCTATGAGCAAAAGTTGTTTTCTGGTAAGACAAGTCACTATTGTTCTCCAATTGCCATACACAATGCAAATAGCACTCGCGTCTGTTCCCCGCAAGTACAGTGTATCAGACTGAAGAGGAGCTACTGTTCTTGTGAGTTTCCTAAGCAGAGTTGAACTAGATATGGCCCATGTGTAGGAAGCACAGTTCTTTTGTCTGAGCAAGCTCACTATTCTGGCCCTATAGGAATCACAGTAGAGTAGAAGAGTGCTCTTTTCTCTAAAGCAGAGTGTGTTTCTTGTAAGGTGAGCTAGCTTTTGTTTCCCAGTCCTAAATGGTGTTGAATCACATGCAGTTTCTGATCCTACGACCAAGAGTTGTTTTCTGGTATGAAGAGTCACTATTGCGCTGCCATTGCCATACACAGGACAAACAGCACTGTTGTCTGTTCCCAGCAATTACAGTGTACTGGACTGAAGAGGATCTACTGTCCATGTCAGGTTCCTAAGCAGAATTGAACTAGATATGGCCGTGTGTAGGAAGCACAGTTCTTTTGTTCTGAGCAAGCTCACTGTTCTGGCCCTATAGGAAACACAGTAGAGTAGAAGAGTGCTCTTTTCTCAAAAGCAGAGTGTGTTTCTTGTAAGGCGAGCTAGCGTTTGTTTCCCAGTCCTTAATGGAGTTGAGTCACATGCAGTTTTTTGTCCTACGAGCAAGAGTTGTTTTCTGGTAAGATGAGTCACTATTGTGCTCCAATTACATACACAGTGCAAATAGCACTCGCGTCTCTTCCCCGCAAGTACAGTGTATTGGACTGAAGAGGATCTACTGTTCTTGTCAGGTTCCTAAGCAGAATTGAACTAGATATGGCCGTGTGTGTAGGAAGCACAGTTCTTTTGTTCTGAGCAAGCTCACTGTTCTGGCCCTATAGGAAACACAGTAGAGTAGAAGAGTGCTCTTTTCTCAAAAGCAGAGTGTGTTTCTTGTAAGGCGAGCTAGCGTTTGTTTCCCAGTCCTAAATGGAGTGGAATCACATGCAGTTTCTGGTCCTACGAGCAAGAGTTGTTTTCTGGTAAGAAGAGACACTATTGCACTGCCATTACCATACACAGGACAAATAGCACTGGCGTCTGTTCCCAGCAAGTACAGTGCATTGGACAGAAGAGGATCTACTGTTCTTGTCAGGTTCCTAAGCAGACTTGAACTAGATATGCCCGTGTGTGTAGGAAGCACAGTTTTTTTGTTCTGAGCAAGCTCACTGTTCGGAACATATAGGAAACACAGTAGAGTAGAAGAGTGCTCTTTTCTCAAAATCGGAGTGTGTTTCCTGTAAGGAGGGCTTGCGTTTGTTTCCCAGTCCTAAATGGAGTTGAGTCACATGAAGTTTTTTGTCCTATGAGCAAAAGTTGTTTTCTGGTAAGACAAGTCACTATTGTGCTCCCATTGCCATACACAGTGCAAATAGCACTCGCGTCTGTTCCCCGCAAGTACAGTGTATTGGACGGAAGAGGAGCTACTGTTCTTGTCAGTTTCCTAAGCAGAGTTGAACTAGATATGGACATGTGTGTAGGAAGCACAGTTCTTTTGTTCTGAGCAAGCTCACTGTTCGGACCCCATAGGAAACACAGTAGAGTAGAAGAGTTCTCTTTTCTCAAAAGCAGAGTGTGTTTCATGCAAGGCGAGCTAGCATTTGTTTCCCAGTCCTAAATGGAGTTGAATCACATGCAGTTTCTGGTCTTACCAGCAAGAGTTGTTTTCTGGTAAGGAAAGTCACTATTGCGCTCCCATTGCCATACACAGTGCAAATAGCACTCGCGTCTGTTCCCAGCAAGTACAGTGTATCGGACTGAAGAGGAGCTACTGTTCTTGTCAGTTTCCTAAGCAGAGTTGAACTAGATATGGCCCGTGTGTAGGAAGCACAGTTCTTTTGTTCTGAGCAAGCTCACTGTTCTGGCCCTATAGGAAACACAGTAGAGTAGAAGAGTGCTCTTTTCTCTAAAGCAGAGTGTGTTTCTTGTAAGGTGAGCTAGCTTTTGTTTCCCAGTCCTAAATGGAGTTGAATCACATGCAGTTTCTGGTCCTACGAGCAAGAGTTGTTTTCTGGTAAGAAGAGTCACTATTGCGCTGCAACTGCCATACAGAGGACAAATAGCACTGGCGTCTGTTCCCAGCAAGTACAGTGTATTGGACTGAAGAGGTTCTAGTGTTCTTGTCAGTTTCCTAAGCAGAGTTGAACTAGATACGGCCCGTGTGTGTAGGAAGCACAGTTCTTTTGTTCTGAGCAAGCTCACTCTTCGGACCCCATAGGAAACACAGTAGAGTAGAAGAGTGCTCTTTTCTCAAAAGCAGAGTGTGTTTCATGTAAGGCGAGCTAGCATTTGTTTCCCAGTCCTAAATGGAGTTGATCACATGTAGTTTCTGGTCCTACGATCAAGAGTTGTTTTCTGGTAAGGAAAGTCACTATTGAGCTCCCATTGCCATACACAGTGCAAATAGCACTCGCGTCTGTTCCCAGCAAGTACAGTGTATCGGACTGAAGAGGAGCTGCTGTTCTTGTCAGTTTCCTAAGCAGAGTTGAACTAGTTATGGCCCGTGTGTAGGAAGCACAGTTCTTTTGTTATGAGAAAGCTCACTGTTCTGGCCCTATAGGAAACACAGTAGAGTGGAAGAGTGCTCTTTTCTCTAAAGCAGAGTGTGTTTCTTGTAAGGCGAGCTAGCGTTTCTTTCCCAGTCCTAAATGGAGTTGAATCACATGCAGTTTCTAGTCCTACGAGCAAGAGTTGTATTCTGGTAAGAAGAGTCACTATTGCGCTGCCATTGCGATACATAGGACAAATAGCACTGGCGTCTGTTCCCAGCAAGTACAGTGTATTGGACTGAAGAGGATCTACTGTTCTTGTCAGGTTCCTAAGCAGAATTGAACTAGATATGGCCTTGTGTGTAGGAAGCACAGTTCTTTTGTTCTGAGCAAGCTCACTGTTCAGACCCCTTAGGATACACAGTAGAGTAGAAGAGTGCTCTTTTCTCAAAAGCAGAGTGTGTTTCTTGTAAGGCGAGCTAGCCTTAGTTTCCCAGTCCTAAATGGAGTTGAGTCACATGCAGTTTTTTGTCCTACAAGCAAGAGTTGTTTTCTGGTAAGACAAGTCACTATTGTGCTCCAATTGCCATACACAGTGCAAATAGCACTCGCGTCTGTTCCCCGCAAGTACAGTGTATTGGACGGAAGAGGAGCTACTGTTCTTGTCAGTTTCCTAAGCAGAGTTGAACTAGATATGGCCCATGTGTAGGAAGCACAGTTCTTTTGTTCTGAGCAAGCTCACTATTCTGGCCCTATAGGAAACACAGTAGAGTAGAAGAGTGCTCTTTTCTCAAAAGCAGAATGTGTTTCATGTAAGGCGAGCTAGCATTTGTTTTGCAGTCCTAAATGGAGTTGAATCACATGAAGTTTCTGGTCTTACGAACAAGAGTTGTTTTCTCGTAACAAAGTCACTATTGCGCTCCCATTGCCATACACAGTGCAAATAGCACTCGCGTCTGTTCCCCGCAAGTAAAGTGTGTTGGACTGAAGAGGAGCTACTGTTCTTGTCAGTTTCATAAGCAGAGTTGAACTAGATATGGCCCGTGTATGTAGGAAGCACAGTTCTTTTGTTCTGAGCAAGCTCACTGTTCGGACCCCATAGGAAACACAGTAGAGTAGAAGAGTGCTCTTTTCTCAAAAGCAGAGTGTGTTTCATGTAAGGCGAGCTAGCATTTGTTTCCCAGTCCTAAATGGAGTTGAATCACATGCAGTTTCTGGTCCTATGAGCAAGAGTTGTTTTCTGGTAAGGAAAGTCACTATTGTGCTCCTATTGCCATCCACAGTACAAATAGCACTTGTGTCTTTTCCCAGCAAGTACAGTGTATTGGACTGAAGAGGAGCTACTGTTCTTGTCAGTTTCCTAAGCAGAGTTCAACTAAATATGGCCCGTGTGTAGGAAGCACAGTTCTTATGTTCTGAGCAAGCTCACTGTTCTGGCCCTATAGGAAACACAGTAGAGTAGAAGAGTGCTCTTTTCTCTAAAGCCGAGTGTGTTTCTTGTAAGGCGAGCTAGCGTTTGTTTCCCAATCCTAAATGGAGTTGAATCACATGCAGTTTCTGGTCCTACGAGCAAGAGTTGTTTTCTGGTAAGACGAGTCACTATTGTGCTCCCATTGACATACACAGTACAAATAGCACTCGCGTCTCTTTCCAGCTAGTACAGTGTATCGGACTAAAGAGGAGCTACTGTTCTTGTCAGTTTCCTATGCAGAGTTGAACTAGATATGGCCGTGTGAGTAGGAAGCACAGTTTTTTTGTTCTGAGCAAGCTCACTGTTCGGAACACATAGGAAACACAGTAGAGTAGAAGAGTGCTCTTTTCTCAAAAGCAGAGTGTGTTTCTTGGAAGTCAAGCTAGCGTTTGTTTCCCAGTTAAATGGAGTTGAGTCACATGCAGTTTTTTGTCCTACGAGCAAGAGTTGTTTTCTGGTAAGAGAAGTCACTATTGTGCTCCAATTGCCATACACAGTGCAAATAGCACTGGCGTCTGTTGCCAGCAAGTACAGTGTATTGGACAGAAGAGGAGCTATTGTTCTTGGCAGTTTCCTAAGCAGACTAGAACTAGATATGTCCGTGTGTGTAGGAAGCACAGTTTTTTTGTTCTGAGCCAGCTCACTATTCGGAACACCTAGGAAACACAGTAGAGTAGAAGAGTGCTCTTTTCTCAAAAGCAGAGTGTGTTTCTTGTAAAGCGAGCTAGAGTTTGTTTCCCAGTCCTAAATGGAGTGGAATCACATGCAGTTTCTGGTCCTACTAGCAAGAGTTGTTTTCTGGTAAGAAGAGTCACTATTGCTCTGCCATTGCCATACACAGGACAAATAGCACTGGCGTCTGTTCCCAGCAAGTATAGTGTATTGGACTGAAGAGGATCTACTGTATTTGTCAGGTTCCTAAGCAGACTTGAACTAGATATGGCCGTGTGTGTAGGAAGCACAGTTCTTTTGTTCTGAGCAAGCTCACTGTTCGGACACCATAGGAAACACAGTAGAGTAGAAGAGTGCTCTTTTCTCAAAAGCAGAGTGTGTTTTTGTAAGGCGAGCTAGCGTTTGTTTCCTAGTCCTAAATGGAGTTGGATCACATGCAGTTTCTGGTCCTACGAAAAAGAGCTGTTTTCTGGTAAGGAAAGTCACTATTGCGCTCCCATTGCCCTACACAAGGCAAATAGCACTCGCGTCTTTTCCCAGCAAGTACAGTGTATTGGACTGAATAGGAGCTACTGTTCTTGTCAGTTTCCTAAGCAGAGTTGAACTAGATATGGACCGTGTGTAGGAAGCACAGTTCTTATGTTCTGAGCAAGCTCACTGTTCTGGCCCTATAGGAAACACAGTAGAGTAGAAGAGTGCTCTTTTCTCTGAAGCAGAGTGTGTTTCTTATAAGGCGAGCTAGCGTTTGTTTCCTAGTCCTAAGTGGAGTTGAGTCACATGCAGTTTTTTGTCCTACGAGCAAGAGTTGTTTTCTGGTAAGGAAAGTCACTATTGAGCTCCCATTGCCATACACAGTGCAAATAGCACTCGCGTCTGATCCCAGCAAGTACAGTGTATTGGACTGAAGAGGATCTACTGTTCTTTTCAGTTTCCTAAGCAGAGTTGACTTAGATATGGCCGATGTGTGTAGGAAGCACAGTTATTATGTTCTGAGCAAGCTCACTGTTCTGGCCGTATAGGAAACACAGTAGAGTAGAAGAGTACTCTTTTCTCAAAAGCAGAGTGTGTCTCATGTAAGGTGAGCTAGCGTTTGTTTCCCAGTCCTAAATGGAGGTGAAACACATGCAGTTTCTGGTCCTATGTGCAAGAGTTGTTTTATGGTAAGAATAGTGACTATTGCGCTGCCATTGCCATACACAGGACAAATAGCACTCGCGTCTGTTCCCAGCAAGTACAGTGTATTGGACTAAGGGGATCTACTATTCTTGTCAGGTTCGTAAGCAGAGTTGAACTAGATATGGCCCGTGTGTGTAGGAAGCACAGTTATTATGTTCTGAGCAAGCTCACTGTTCTGGCCCTATAGGAAACACAGTAGAGTAGAAGAGTGCTCTTTTCTCTAAAGCAGAGTGTGTTTCTTGTAAGGCAAGCTAGCGTTTGTTTCCTAGTCCTAAATGGAGTTGAATCACATGCAGTTTCTGGTCCTAGGAACAAGAGTTGTTTTCTGGTAAGGAAAGTCACGATTGTGCTCCCATTGCCATACACAGTGCAAATAGCACTCGCGTCTGTTCCCAGCAAGTACAGTATTGGACTGAAGAGGAGCTACTGTTCTTGTCAGGTTCCTAAGCAGAGTTGAACTACATATGGTCCGTGTGTGTATGAAGCACTGTTCTTTTGTTCTGAGCAAGCTCACTCTTTGGACCCCATAGGAAACACAGTATTGTAGAAGAGTGCTCTTTTTTCTAAAGCAGAGTGTGTTTCTTGTAAGGCGAGCTAGTGTTTGTTTCCCAGTCCTAAATGGAGTTGAAACACATGCAGTTTCTGGTACTATGAGCAAGAGTTTTTTTCTGGTAAGGAAAGTCACTATTGCGCTGCCATTGCCATACACAGGACAAATAGCACTGGCATCTGTTGACAGCAAGTACAGTGTATTGGACTGAAGAGGATCTACTGTTCTTGTCAGGTTCCTAAGCAGATTTGATCTAGATATGGCCGTGTGTGTACGAAGCACAATTTTTTTTGTTCTGAGCAAGCTCACTGTTTGGACCCCATAGGAAACACAGTAGAGAAGAAGAGTGCTCTTTTCTCAAAAGCCGACTGTGTTTCTTGTAAGGCGAGCTAACGTTTGTTTCCTACTCCTAAATGGAGTTGAATCACATGCAGTTTCTGGTCCTACGAGCAAGAGTTGTTTTCTGGTAAGGAAAGTCACTATTGCACTCCTATTGCCATATACAGTGCAAATAGCACTGGCGTCTGTTCCCAGCAAGTACAGTGTATCGGACTGAATAGGAGCTACTGTTCTTGTCAGTTTCCTAAGCAGAGGTGAACTAGATATGGCCCGTGTGTAGGAAGCACAGTTCTTTTGTTCTGAGCAAGCTCACTGTTCTGGCCCTATAGGAAACACAGTAGAGTAGAAGAATGCTCTTTTCTCAAAAGCAGAGTGTGTTTCTTGTAAGGCGAGCTAGCGTTTGTTTCCCAGTCCTAAATGGCGTTGAATCACATGCAGTTTCTGGTCCTACGAGCAAGAGTTGTTTTCTGGTAAGACGAGTCACTATTGTGCTCCCATTGCCATACAGAGTGCAAATAGCACTCGCGTCTGTTCCCAGCAAGTACAGTGTATTGGACTGAAAAGGATCTACTGTTCTTTTCAGTTTCCTAAGCAGAGGTGAACTAGATATTGCCCATGTGTGTACGAAGCACAGTTCTTTTGTTCTGAGCAAGCTCACTGTTCTGGCCCTACGAGAAACACAGTAGAGTAGAAGAGTGTTCTTTTCTCAAAAGCAGAGTTTGTTTCTTGTAAGGCTAGCTAGCATTTGTTTCCCAGTCCGAAATGGAGTTGAAACACATGCAGTTTCTGGTCCTACGAGCAAGAGTTGTTTTCTGGTAAGACGAGTCACTATTGTGCTCCCATTGCCATACACAGTGCAAATAGCACTCGCGTCTGTTCCCAGCAAGTACAGTGTATTGGACTGAATAGGATCTACTGTTCTTTTCAGTTTCATAAGCAGAGGTGAACTAGATATTGCCCATGTGTGTAGGAAGCACAGTTCTTTTGTTCTGAGCAAGCTCACTGTTCGGACCCCATAGGAAACTCAGTAGAGTAGAAGAGTGCTCTTTTCTCAAAAGCAGAGTGTGTTTCATGTAAGGCGAGGTAGCATTTGTTTCCCAGTCTTAAATGGAGTTGAATCACATGCAGTTACTGGTCCTATGAGCAAGAGTTGTTTTCTGGTAAGGAAAGTCACTATTGTGCTCCCTTTGACATACACAGTGCAAATAGCCCTGGCGTCTGTTCCCAGCAAGTACAGTGTATCGGACTGAAGAGGAGCTACTGTTCTTGTCAGTTTCCTAAGCAGAGTTGAACTAGATATGGCCCGTGTGCGTAGGAAGCTCAGTTCTTATGTTCTGAGCAAGCTCACTGTTCTGGCCCTATAGGAAACACAGTAGAGTAGAAGAGTGTTCTTTTCTCAAAAGCCGACTGTGTTTCTTGTAAGGCCAGCTAGCGTTTGTTTCCTAGTCCTAAATGGAGTTGAATCACATGCAGTTTCTGGTCCTACGAGCAAGAGATGTTTTCTGGTAAATAAAGTCACTATTGCGCTGCCATTGCCGTACACAGGACAAATAGCACTGGCGTCTGTTGCCAGCAAGTACAGTGTGTTGGACTGAAGAGGATCTACTGTTCTTGTCAGGTTCCTAAGCAGACTTGAACTAGATATGGCCGTGTGTGTAGGAAGCACAATTTTTTTTGTTCTGAGCAAGCTCACTGTTTGGACCCCATAGGAAACACAGTTGAGTAGAAGAGTGCTCTTTTCTCAAAAGCCGACTGTGTTTCTTTTAAGGCGAACTAGCGTTTGTTTTCTAGTCCTAAATGGAGTTGAATCACATGCAGTTTCTGGTCCTACGAGCAAGAATTGTTTTCTGGTAAGGAAAGTCACTATTGCACTCCTATTGCCATGTACAGTGCAAATAGCACTCACGTCTGTTCCCAGCAAGTACAGTGTATCGGACTGAAGAGGAGCTACTGTTCTTGTCAGTTTCCTAAGCAGAGGTGAACTAGATATGGCCCGTGTGTAGGAAGCACAGTTCTTTTGTTCTGAGCAAGCTCACTGTTCTGGCCCTATAGGAAACACAGTAGAGTAGAAGAATGCTCTTTTCTCAAAAGCAGAGTGTGTTTCTTGTAAGGCGAGCTAGCGTTTGTTTCCCAGTCCTAAATGGAGTTGAATCACATGCAGTTTCTGGTCCTACGATCAAGAGTTGTTTTCTGGTAAGACGAGTCACTATAGTGCTCCCATTGCCATACACAGTGCAAATAGCACTCGCGTCTGTTCCCAGCAAGTACAGTGTATTGGACTGAATAGGATCTACTGTTCTTTTCAGTTTCCTAAGCAGAGGTGAACTAGATATTGCCCATGTGTGTAGGAAGCACAGTTCTTTTGTTCTGAGCAAGCTCACTGTTCGGACCCCATAGGAAACTCTGTAGAGTAGAAGAGTGCTCTTTTCTCAAAAGCAGAGTGTGTTTCATGTAAGGCGAGGTAGCATTTGTTTCCCAGTCTTAAATGGAGTTGAATCACATGCAGTTACTGGTCCTATGAGCAAGAGTTGTTTTCTGGTAAGGAAAGTCACTATTGCGCTCCCATTGCCATACACAGTGCAAATAGCCCTGGCGTCTGTTCCCAGCAAGTACAGTGAATCGGACTGAAGAGGAGCTACTGTTCTTGTCAGTTTCCTAAGCAGAGTTGAACAAGATATGACCCGTGTGTAGGAAGCACAGTTCTTTTGTTCTGAGCAAGCTCACTGTTCTGGCCCTATAGGAAACACAGTAGAGTAGAAGAATGCTCTTTTCTCTAAAGCAGAGTGTGTATCTTGTAAGGCGTGCTAGCGTTTGTTTCCCAGTCCTAAATGGAGGTGAAACACATGCAGTTTCTGGTCCTAAGAGCAAGAGTTGTTTTATGGTAAGAATAGTCACTATTGCGCTGCCATTGCCATACGCAGGACAAATAGCATTGGCGTCTGTTCCCAGCAAGTACAGTGTATTGGACTAAAGGGTATCTACTGTTCTTGTCAGGTTCCTAAGCAGAGTTGAACTAGATATGGCCCGTGTGTGTAGGAAGCACAGTTATTGTGTTCTGAGGAAGCTCACTGTTCTGGCCCTACAGGAAACACAGTAGAGTAGAAGAGTGCTCTTTTCTCAAAAGCAGGGTGTGTTTCTTGTAAGGCAAGCTAGCGTTTTTTTCCCAGTCCTAAATGGAGTTGAATCACATGCAGTTTCTGGTCCTACGCACAAGAGTTGTTTTCTGTTAAGGAAAGTCACTCTTCCGCTCCCATTGCCATACACAGTGCAAATAGCACTCGCGTCTGATCTCAGCAAGTACAGTGTATCGGACTGAAGAGGAGCTACTGGTCTTTCAGTTTCCTAAGCAGAGTTGAACTAGATATGCCCCGTGTGTGTAGGAAGCACAGTTCTTTTGTTCTGAACAAGTTCACCGTTCTGGCCCAATGGGAAACACAGTAGAGTAGAAGAATGCTCTTTTCTCATAAGCAGAGTGTGTTTCTTGTAAAGCGAGCTAGAGTTTGTTTTCCAGTCCTAAATGGAGTTGAGTCACATGCAGTTTTTTGTCCTACGAGCAAGAGTTGTTTTCTGGTAAGGCGAGTCACTATTGTGCTCCCATTGCCATACACAGTGCAAATAGCACTCGTGTCTGTTCCCAGCAAGTACAGTGTATTGGACTGAATAGGATCTACTGTTCTTTTCAGTTTCCTAAGCAGAGGTGAACTAGATATTGCCCATGTGTGTAGGAAGCACAGTTCTTTTGTTCTGAGCAAGCTCACTGTTCGGACCCCATAGGAAACACATTAGAGTAGAAGAGTGCTCTTTTCTCAAAAGCAGAGTGTGTTTTATGTATGGCGAGGTAGCATTTGTTTCCCAGTCTTAAATGGAGTTGAATCACATGCAGTTACTGGTCCTATGAGCAAGAGTTGTTTTCTGGTAAGGAAAGTCACTATTGCGCTCCCATTGACATACACAGTGCAAATAGCCCTGGCGTCTGTCCCCAGCAAATACAGTGTATCGGACTGAAGAGGAGCTACTGTTCTTGTCAGTTTCCTAAGCAGAGTTGAACTAGATATGGCCCGTGTGCGTAGGAAGCTCAGTTCTTATGTTCTGAGCAAGCTCACTGTTCTGGCCCTATAGGAAACACAGTAGAGTAGAAGAGTGTTCTTTTCTCTAAAGCAGAGTGTGTTTCTTGTAGGGCAAGCTAGCGTTTGTTTCCTAGTCCTAAATGGAGTTGAATCACATGCAGTTTCTGGACCTACGCACAAGAGTTGTTTTCTGGTAAGGAAAGTCACTATTGCGCGTCCATTGCCATATACAGTGCAAATAGCACTCGCGTCTGTTCCCCGCAAGTACAGTGTTGGACTGAAGAGGAGCTACTGTTCTTGTCAGGTTCCTAAGCAGAGTTGAACTACATATGGTCCGTGTGTATAGGAAGCACAGTTCTTTTGTTCTGAGCAAGCTCACTGTTTGGACCCCATAGGAAACACAGTAGAGTAGAAGACTGCTCCTTTCTCTAAAGCAGAGAGTGTTTCTTGTAAGGCGAGCTAGCGTTTGTTTTCCAGTCCTAAATGGAGTAGAATATCATGCCGTTTCTGGTCCTATGAGCAAGAGTTGTTTTCTGGTAAGGAAAGTCACTATTGCGCTGCCATTGCCATACACAGGACAAATAGCACTGGCGTCTGTTGCCAGCAAGTACAGTGTATTGGACTGAAGAGGAGCTACTGTTCTTGTCAGGTTTCTAAGCAGACTTGAACTAGATATGGCCGTGTGTGTAGGAAGCACAATTTTTTTTGTTATGAGCAAGCTCACTGTTTGGACACCATAGGAAACACAGTAGAGTAGAAGAGTGCCCTTTTCTCAAAAGCCGACTGTGTTTCTTTTAAGGCTAGCTAGGGTTTGTTTCTTACTCCTAAATAGAGTTGAATCACATGCAGTTTCTGGTCCTACGAGCAAGAGTTGTTTTCTGGTAAGGAAAGTCACTATTGCGCTCCCATTGACATACACAGTGCAAATAGCCCTGGCGTCTGTTCCCAGCAAGTACAGTGTATCGGACTGAAGAGGAGCTACTGTTCTTGTCTGTTTCCTAAGCAGAGTTGAACTAGATATGGCCCGTGTGCGTAGGAAGCTCAGTTCTTATGTTCTGAGCAAGCTCACTGTTCTGGCCCTATAGGAAACACAGTAGAGTAGAAGAGTGTTCTTTCCTCAAAAGCCGACTGTGTTTCTTGTAAGGCGAGCTAGCGTTTGTTTCCTAGTCCTAAATGGAGTTGAATCACATGCAATTTCTGGTCCTATGAGCAAGAGTTGTTTTCTGGTAAGGAAAGTCACTATTGCACTCCTATTGCCATATACAGTGCAAATAGCACTCGCGTCTGTTCCCAGCAAGTACAGTGTATTGGACTGAAGAGGAGCTACTGTTCTTGTCAGTTTCCTAAGCAGAGGTGAACTAGATATGGCCCGTGTGTAGGAAGCACAGTTCTTTTGTTCTGAGCAAGCTCACTGTTCTGGCCCTATAGGAAACACAGTAGAGTAGAAGAATGCTCTTTTCTCTAAAGCAGAGTGTGTATCTTGTAAGGCGAGCTAGCATTTGTTTCCCAGTCCTAAATGGAGGTGAAACACATGCAGTTTCTGGTCCTACGAGCAAGAGTTGTTTTATGGTAAGAATAGTCACTATTGCGCTGCCATTGCCATACACAGGACAAATAGCACTGGCGTCTGTTCCCAGCAAGTACAGTGTATTGGACTAAAGGGTATCTACTGTTCTTGTCAGGTTCCTAAGCAGAGTTGAACTAGATATGGCCCGTGTGTGTAGGAAGCACAGTTATTGTGTTCTGAGGAAGCTCACTGTTCTGGCCCTACAGGAAACACAATAGAGTAGAAGAGTGCTCTTTTCTCAAAAGCAGGGTGTGTTTCTTGTAAGGCAAGCTAGCGTTGTTTTCCCAGTCCTAAATGGAGTTGAATCACATGCAGTTTCTGGTCCTACGCACAAGAGTTGTTTTCTGTTAAGGAAAGTCACTATTCCGCTCACTTTGCCATACACAGTGCAAATAGCACTCGCGTCTGATCCCAGCAAGTACAGTGTATCGGACTGAAGAGGAGCTACTGGTCTTTCAGTTTCCTAAGCAGAGTTGAACTAGATATGCCCCGTGTGTGTAGGAAGCACAGTTCTTTTGTTCTGAGCAAGTTCACCGTTCTGGCCCTATGGGAAACACAGTAGAGTAGAAGAATGCTCTTTTCTCAAAAGCAGAGTGTGTTTCTTGTAAGGCGAGCTAGAGTTTGTTTTCCAGTCCTAAATGGAGTTGAGTCACATGCAGTTTTTTGTCCTACGAGCAAGAGTTGTTTTCTGGTAAGGCGAGTCACTATTGTGCTCCCATTGCCATATACAGTGCAAATAGCACTCGCGTCTGTTCCCTGCAAGTACAGTGTTGGACTGAAGAGGAGCTACTGTTCTTGTCAGGTTCCTAAGCAGAGTTGAACTACATATGGTCCGTGTGTATAGGAAGCACAGTTCTTTTGTTCTGAGCAAGCTCACTGTTTGTACCCCATAGGAAACACAGTAGAGTAGAAGACTGCTCCTTTCTCTAAAGCAGAGTGTGTTTCTTGTAAGGCGAGCTAGCGTTTGTTTCCCAGTCCTAAATGGAGTAGAATATCATGCCGTTTCTGGTCCTATGAGCAAGAGTTGTTTTCTGGTAAGGAAAGTCACTATTGCGCTGCCATTGCCATACACAGGACAAATAGCACTGGCGTCTGTTGCCAGCAAGTACAGTGTATTGGACTGAAGAGGATCTACTGTTCTTGTCAGGTTTCTAAGCAGACTTGAACTAGATATGGCCGTGTGTGTAGGAAGCACAATTTTTTTTGTTATGAGCAAGCTCACTGTTTGGACCCCATAGGAAACACAGTAGAGTAGAAGAGTGCTCTTTTCTCAAAAGCCGACTGTGTTTCTTGTAAGGCGAGCTAGGGTTTGTTTCCTACTCCTAAATAGAGTTGAATCACATGCAGTTTCTGGTCCTACGAGCAAGAGTTGTTTTCTGGTAAGGAAAGTCACTATTGCACTCCTATTGCCATATACAGTGCAAATAGCACTCGCGTCTGTTCCCAGCAAGTACAGTGAATCGGACTGAAGAGGAGCTACTGTTCTTGTCAGTTTCCTAAGCAGAGGTCAACTAGATATGGCCCGTGTGTGTAGGAAGCACAGTTCTTTTATTCTGAGCAAGCTCACTGTTCGGACCCCATAGGAAACTCAGTAGAGTAGAAGAGTGCTCTTTTCTCAAAAGCAGAGTGTGTTTCATGTAAGGCGAGGTAGCATTTGTTTCCCAGTCTTAAATGGAGTTGAATCACATGCAGTTACTGGTCCTATGAGCAAGAGTTGTTTTCTGGTAAGGAAAGTCACTATTGCGCTCCCATTGACATACACAGTGCAAATAGCCCTGGCATCTGTTCTCAGCAAGTACAGTGTATCGGACTGAAGAGTAGCTACTGTTCTTGTCAGTTTCCTAAGCAGAGTTGAACTAGATATGGCCCGTGTGCGTAGGAAGCTCAGTTCTTATGTTCTGAGCAAGCTCACTGTTCTGGCCCTATAGGAAACACAGTAGAGTAGAAGAGTGTTCTTTTCTCAAAAGCCGACTGTGTTTCTTGTAAGGCGAGCTAGCGTTTGTTTCCTAGTCCTAAATGGAGTTGAATCACATCCAGTTTTTGGTCCTATGAGCAAGAGTTGTTTTCTGGTAAGGAAAGTCACTATTGTACTCCTATTGCCATATACAGTGCAAATAGCACTCGCGTATGTTCCCAGCAAGTACAGTGTATCAGACTGAAGAGGAGCTACTGTTCATGTCAGTTTCCTAAGCAGAGGTGAACTAGATATGGCCCGTGTGTAGGAAGCACAGTTCTTTTTTTCTGAGCAAGCTCACTGTTCTGGCACTATAGGAAACACTGTAGAGTAGAAGAATGCTCTTTTCTCTAAAGCAGAGTGTGTATCTTGTAAGGCGAGCTAGCGTTTGTTTCTCAGTCCGAAATGGAGGTGAAACACATGCAGGTTCTGGTCCTATGAGCAAGAGTTGTTTTATGGTAAGAATAGTCACTATTGCGCTGCCATTGCCATACACAGGACAAATAGCACTGGCGTTGTTCCCAGCAAATACAGTGTATTGGACTAAAGGGGTTCTACTGTTCTTGTCAGGTTCCTAAGCAAAGTTGAACTAGATATGGCCCGTGTGTGTAGGAAGCACAGTTATTATGTTCTGAGCAAGCTCACTGTTCTGGCCCTATAGGAAACACAGTAGAGTAGAAGAGTGTTCTTTTCTCTAAAGCCGACTGTGTCTCTTGTAGTGCGAGCTAGCGTTTGTTTCCTAGTCCTAAATGGAGTTGAATCACATGCAGTTTCTGGTCCTACGCACAAGAGTTGTTTTCTGGTAAGGAAAGTCACTATTGCGAGCCCATTCTCATACACAGTGCAAATAGCACTCGCGTCTGTTCCCTGCAAGTACAGTGTTGGACTGAAGAGGAGCTACTGTTCTTGTCAGGTTCCTAATTAGAGTTGAACTACATATGGTCCGTGTGTGTAGGAAGCACAGTTCTTTTGTTCTGAGCAAGCTCACTGTTTGGACACCATAGGAAACACAGTAGAGTAGAAGACTGCTCCTTTCTCTAAAGCAGAGTGTGTTTCATGTAAGGCAAGCTAGCGTTTGTTTCCCAGTCCTAAATGGAGTAGAATATCATGCCTTTTCTGGTCCTATGAGCAAGAGTTGTTTTCTGGTAAGGAAAGTCACTATTGCGCTGCCATTGCCATACACAGGACAAATAGCACTGGCGTCTGTTGCCAGCAAGTACAGTGTATTGGACTGAAGAGGATCTACTGTTCTTTTCAGGTTCCTAAGCAGACTTGAACTAGATATGGCCGTGTGTGTAGGAAGCACAATTTTTTTTGTTCTGAGCAAGCTCACTGTTTGGACCCCATAAGAAACACAGTAGAGTAGAAGAGTGCTCTTTTCTCAAAAGCCGACTGTGTTTCTTGTAAGGCGAGCTAGCGATTGTTTCCTACTCCTAAATGGAGTTGAATCACATGCAGTTTCTGGACCTACGAGCAAGAGTTGTTTTCTGGTAAGGAAAGTCACTGTTGCACTCCTATTGCCATATACAGTGCAAATAGCACTCGCGTCTGTTCCCAGCAAGTACAGTGTATTGAACTGAAGAGGAGCTACTGTTCTTGTCAGTTTCCTAAGCAGAGTTGAACTAGATATGGCCCGTGTGTAGGAAGCACAGTTCTTTTGTTCTGAGCAAGCTCACTCTTCTGGCCCTATAGGAAACACAGTAGAGTAGAAGAATGCTCTTTTCTCAAAAGCAGAGTGTGTTTCTTGTAAGGCGAGCTAGCGTTTGTTTCCCAGTCCTAAATGGAGTTGAATCCCATGCAGTTTCTGGTCCTACGAGCAAGAGTTGTTTTCTGGTAAGGAAAGTCACTATTGCACTCCCATTGCCATACACAGTGCAAATAGCACTCCCGTCTGTTCCTAGCAAGTATAGTGTATTGGACTGAAAGGAGCTACTGTTCTTCTCAGTTTCCTAAGCAGAGTTGAACTAGATATGGCCCGTGTGTGTAGGAAGCACAGTTCTTTTGTTCTGAGCAAGCTCACTGTTCTGGCCCTATGGGAAACACAGTAGAGTAGAAGAGTGTTCTTTTCTCAAAAGCAGAGTTTGTTTCTTGTAAGGCGAGCTAGCATTTGTTTCCCAGTCCGAAGTGGAGTTGAAACACATGCAGTTTCTGGTTTTACGAGCAAGAGTTTTTTTCTGGTAAGGCGAGTCACTATTGTGCTCCCATTGCCATACACATTGCAAATAGCACTCGCGTCTGTTCCCAGCAAGTACAGTGTATTGGACTGAATAGGATCTACTGTTCTTTTCAGTTTCCTAAGCAGAGGTGAACTAGATATTGCCCATGTGTGTAGGAAGCACAGTTCTTTTGTTCTGAGCAAGCTCACTGTTCGGACCCCATAGGAAACACAGTAGATTAGAAGAGTGCTCTTTTCTCAAAAGCAGAGTGTGTTTCATTTAAGGCGAGGTAGCATTTGTTTCCCAGTCTTAAATGGAGTTGAATCACATGCAGTTACTGGTCCTATGAGCAAGAGTTGTTTTCTGGTAAGGAAAGTCACTATTGTGTTCCCATTGACATACACAGTGCAAATAGCCCTGGCGTCTGTTCCCAGCAAGTACAGTGTATCGGACTGAAGAGGAGCTACTGTTCTTGTCAGTTTCCTAAGCAGAGTTGAACTAGATATGGCCCGTGTGCGTAGGAAGCTCAGTTCTTATGTTCTGAGCAAGCTCACTGTTCTGGCCCTATAGGAAACACAGTAGAGTAGAAGAGTGTTCTTTTCTCAAAAGCAGAGTGTGTTTCTTGTAAGGCGAGCTAGCGTTTGTTTCCCAGTCCTAAATGGAGGTGAAACACATGCAGTTTCTGGTCCTATGAGCAAGAGTTGTTTTATTGTAAGAATAGTCACTATTGCGCTGCCATTGCCATACACAGGACAAATAGCACTGGCGTCTGTTCCCAGCAAGTACAGTGTATTGGACTAAAGGGTATCTACTGTTCTTGTCAGTTTCCTAAGCAGAGTTGAACTAGATATGGCTCGTGTGTGTAGGAAGCACAGTTATTATGTTCTGTGCAAGCTCACTGTTTGGACCCCATAGGAAACACAGTATTGTAGAAGAGTGCTCTTTTTTCTAAAGCAGAGTGTATTTCTTGTAAGGCGAGCTAGCGTTTGTTTCCCAGTCCTAAATGGAGTTGAAACACATGCAGTTTCTGGTTCTATGAGCAAGAGTTGTTTTCTGGTAAGGAAAGTCACTTTTGCGCTGCCATTGCCATACACAGGACAAATAGCACTGGCATCTGTTGCCAGCAAGTACAGTGTATTGGACTGAAGAGGAGCTACTGTTCTAGTCAGGTTCCTAAGCAGACTTGAACTAGATATGGCCGTGTGTGTAAGAAGCACAATTTTTTTTTGTTCTGAGCAAGCTCACTGTTTGGACCCCATAGGAAACACAGTAGAGTAGAAGAGTGCTCTTGTCTCAAAAGCAGAGTGTGTTTCTTGTAAGGCGAGCTAGCGTTTGTTTTCCAGTCCTAAATGGAGTTGAATCACATGCAGTTTCTGGTCCTATGTGCAAGAGTTGTTTTCTGGTAAGGAAAGTCACTATTGCGCTCCGATTGCCACAGAGTGCAAATAGCACTCCCGTCTCTTCCTAGCAAGTATAGTGTATTGGACTGAAGAGGAGCTACTGTTCTTTTCAGTTTCCTAAGCAGAGTTGAACTAGATATGGCCCGTGTGTGTAGGAAGCACAGTTATTATGTTCAGAGCAAGCTCACTGTTCTGGCCCTATAGGAAACACAGTAGAATAGAAGAGTGCTCTTTTCTCAAAAGCAGGGTGTGTTTCTTCTAAGGCAAGCTAGCGTTTTTTTCCCAGTCCTAAATGGAGTTGAATCACATGCAGTTTCTAGTCCTACGAGCAAGAGTTGTTTTCTGTTAAGGAAAGTCACTATTGCGCTCCCATTGCCATACACAGTGCAAATAGCACTCTCGTCTGATCCCAGCAAGTACAGTGTATCGGACTGAAGAGGAGCTACTGGTCTTTCAGTTTCCTAAGCAGAGTTGAACTAGATATGCCCCGTGTGTGTAGGAAGCACAGTTCTTTTGTTCTGAGCAAGTTCACCGTTCAGGCCCTATGGGAAACACAGTAGAGTAGAAGAATGCTCTTATCTCAAAAGCAGAGTGTGTTTCTTGTAAGGCGAGCTAGAGTTTGTTTCCCAGTCCTAAATGGAGTTGAGTCACATGCAGTTTTTTGTCCTACGTGCAAGAGTTGTTTTCTGGTAAGGCGAGTCACTATTGTGCTCCCATTGCCATACACAGTGCAAATAGCACTCGCGGCTGTTCCCAGCAAGTACAGTGTATTGGACTGAATAGGATCTACTGTTCTTTTCAGTTTCCTAAGCAGAGGTGAACTAGATATTGCCCATGTGTGTAGGAAGCACAGTTCTTTTGTTCTGAGCAAGCTCACTGTTCGGACCCCATAGGAAACACAGTAGAGTAGAAGAGTGCTCTTTTCTCAAAAGCAGAGTGTGTTTCATGTAAGGCGAGGTAGCATTTGTTTCCCAGTCTTAAATGGAGTTGAATCACATGCAGTTACTGGTCCTATGAGCAAGAGTTGTTTTCTGGTAAGGAAAGTCACTATTGGGCTCCCATTGACATACACAGTGCAAATAGCACTGGCGTCTGTTCCCAGCAAGTACAGTGTATCGGACTGAAGAGGAGCTACTGTTCTTGTCAGTTTCCTAAGCAGAGTTGAACTAGATATGGCTGGTATGTGTAGGAAGCACAGTTCTTTTGTTCTGAGAAAGCACACTGTGCGGACACCATCGGAAACACAGTAGAGTAGATGAGAGCTCTTTTCTCAAAATTAGATTGTGTTTCTTGAAAGGAGAGCTAGTATTTGCTTGCCAGTCAGAAATGGAGTTGAATCCCATGCCGTTTCTGGTCCTACGAGCAAGAGTTTTTTTCTGGTAAGAAGAGTCACTATTGGGCTCCCATTGCCATACAAGTGCAAATAGCACTGGCGTCTGTTCCCAGCAAGTACAGTGTATTCGAATGAAGAGCAGCTACTGTTCTTGTCAGTTTTCTAAGCAGAGTTGAACTAGATACGGCCCGTGTGTGTAGGAAGCACAGTTCTTTTGTTCTGAGCAAGCTCACTGTGCGGAACACATAGGAAACACAGTAGAGTAGAAGAGTGCTCTTTTCTCAAAAGCAGAGTGTGTTTCTTGTAAGGCGAGCTAGCGTTTTTTTCCCAGTCCTAAATGGAGTTGAATCACATGCAGTTTCTGTTCCTACGAGCAAGAGATGTTTTCTGGTAAGAAGAGTCAATATTGCGCTCCCATTGTCTTACACAGGGCAAATAGCACTGGCGTCGGTTCCCAGCATGTACGGTATATTGGACTGAAGAGAACCTACTGTTCTTGTCAGGTTCCTAAGCAGAATTGAACTAGTTATGGCCGTGTATGTAGGAAGCACAGTTCTTTTGTTCTGAGCAAGCTCTCTGTTCTGGCCCTATAGGAAACACAGTAGAGTAGAAGAGTGCTCCTTTCTAAAAGCAGAGTGTGTTTCTTGTAAGGCGAGCTAGCGTTTGTTTCCAGTCCTAAATGGAGTTGAATCTCATGCAGTTTTTGGTCCTACCAGCAAGAGTTGTTTTCTCTTAAGGAAAGTCACTATTGCGCTCTCTTTGCCATACACAGTGCAAATAGCAGTCGCGTCTGTTTCCAGCAAGTTCAGTGTATTGGACTGAAGAGGAGCTACTGTTCTTGTCAGTTTCCTAAGCACAGTTGAACTAGCTATGGCCGTGTGTGTAGGAAGCACAGTTCTTTTGTTCTGAGCAAGCTCACTGTTCAGACCCCATTGGAAACACAATAGAGTAGAAGCGTGCTCTTTTCTCAAAAGCAGAGTGTGTTTCTTGTAAGGCAAGATAGCGTTTGTTTCACAGTACTAAATGGAGTTGAATCCCATGCAGTTTCTGGTCCTACGAGCAAGAGTTGTTTTCTGGTAAGAAGAGTCACTATTGTGCTCCCAATGTCATACACAGGGCAAATAGCACTGGCGTCTGTTCCCAGCATGTACAGTGTATTGGACTGAAGAGGATCTACTGTTCTTGTCAGTTTCCTAAGAAGAATTGAACTAGATATGGCCGTGTGTGTAGGAAGCACAGTTCTCTTGTTCTGATCAAGCTCACTGTTCTGGCCCTATACGATACACAGAAGAGTAGAAGAGTGCTCTTTTCTCAAAGGAGAGTGTGTTTCTTGTAAGGTGAGCTAGCGTTTGTTTCCCAGTCCTAAATGGAGTTGAATCACATGCAGTTTCTGGTCATATGAGCAAGAGTTGTTTTCTGGTAAGGAAAGTCACTGTTGTACTCCCATTGCCATACATAGTGCAAATAGCTCTCGTGTCTGTTCCCAGCAAGTACAGTGTATTGTACTGAAGAGGAGCTACTGTTCTTGTCATTTTCCTAAGAGGAGTTGAACCAGATATGGCCCATGTGTGTAGGTAGCACACTTCTTTTGTTCTTAGAAAGCTCACTGTGCGGACATCATAGGAAACACAGTAGAGTAGATGAGTGCTCTCTTCTCAAAATTTGATTGTGTTTCTGGAAAGGCGAGCTAGTGTTTGTTTCCCAGTCAGAAATGGAGTTGAATCCCATGCAGTCTGTGGTCCTACGAGCAAGAGTTGTTTTCTTGTAAGAAGAGTCACTATTGTGCTCCCATTGCCATACAAGTGCAAATAGCACTGGCGTCTGTTCCCAGCAAGTACAGTGTATTCGAATGAAGAGCAGCTACTGTTCTTGTCAGTTTTCTAAGCAGAGTTGAACTAGATACGGCTCGTGTGTGTAGGAAGCACAGTTCTTTTGTTCTGAGCAAGCTCACTGTGCGGAACACATAGGAAACACAGTAGAGTAGAAGAGTGCTCTTTTCTCAAAAGCAGAGTGTGTTTCTTGTAAGGCGAGCTAGCGTTTTTTTCCCAGTCCTAAATGGAGTTGAATCACATGCAGTTTCTGCTCCTACGAGCAAGAGATGTTTTCTGGTAAGAAGAGTCAATATTGCGCTCCCATTGTCTTACACAGGGCAAATAGCACTGGCGTCGGTTCCCAGCATGTACGGTGTATTGGACTGAAGAGAACCTACTGTTCTTGTCAGGTCCCTAAGCAGAATTGAACTAGTTATGGCCGTGTATGTAGTAAGCACAGTTCTTTTGTTCTGAGCAAGCTCTCTGTTCTGGCCCTATTGGAAACACAGTAGAGTAGAAGAGTGCTCCTTTCTAAAAGCAGAGTGTGTTTCTTGTAAGGCGAGCTAGCGTTTGTTTCCAGTCCTAAATGGAGTTGAATCTCATGCAGTTTTTGGTCCTACCAGCAAGAGTTGTTTTCTCTTAAGGAAAGTCACTATTGCGCTCCCTTTGCCATACACAGTGCAAATAGCAGTCGCGTCTGTTTCCAGCAAGTTCAGTGTATTGGACTGAAGAGGAGCTACTGTTCTTGTCAGTTTCCTAAGCACAGTTGAACTAGCTATGGCCGTGTGTGTAGGAAGCACAGTTCTTTTGTTCTGAGCAAGCTCACTGTTCAGACCCCATTGGAAACACAATAGAGTAGAAGCGTGCTCTTTTCTCAAAAGCAGAGTGTGTTTCTTGTAAGGCAAGATAGCGTTTGTTTCACAGTACTAAATGGAGTTGAATCCCATGCAGTTTCTGGTCCTACGAGCAAGAGTTGTTTTCTGGTAAGAAGAGTCACTATTGTGCTCCCATTGTCATACACAGGGCAAATAGCACTGGCGTCTGTTCCCAGCATGTACAGTGTATTGGACTGAAGAGGATCTACTGTTCTTGTCAGTTTCCTAAGAAGAATTGAACTAGATATGGCCGTGTGTGTAGGAAGCACAGTTCTCTTGTTCTGATCAAGCTCACTGTTCTGGCCCTATACGATACACAGAAGAGTAGAAGAGTGCTCTTTTCTCAAAAGCAGAGTGTGTTTCTTGTAAGGTGAGCTAGCGTTTGTTTCCCAGTCCTAAATGGAGTTGAATCACATGCAGTTTCTGGTCATATGAGCAAGAGTTGTTTTCTGGTAAGGAAAGTCACTGTTGTACTCCCATTGCCATACATAGTGCAAATAGCTCTCGCGTCTGTTCCCAGCAAGTACAGTGTATTGTACTGAAGAGGAGCTACTGTTCTTGTCATTTTCCTAAGAGGAGTTGAACCAGATATGGCCCATGTGTGTAGGAAGCACACTTCTTTTGTTCTTAGAAAGCTCACTGTGCGGACATCATAGGAAACACAGTAGAGTAGATGAGTGCTCTCTTCTCAAAATTTGATTGTGTTTCTGGAAAGGCGAGCTAGTGTTTGTTTCCCAGTCAGAAATGGAGTTGAATCCCATGCAGTTTGTGGTCCTACGAGCAAGAGTTGTTTTCTTGTAAGAAGAGTCACTATTGTGCTCCCATTGCCATACACAGTGCAAATAGCACTCGCGTCTGTTAGCAGCAAGTACAGTGTATTGGACTGAAGAGCAGCTACTGTTCTTGTCAGTTTCCTAAGCAGAGTTGAACTAGATATGGCCCGAGTGTGTAGGAAGCACAGTTCTTTTGTTCTGAGCAAGCACACTGTTGGACCCCATAGGAAACACAGTAGAGTAGAAGCGTGCTCTTTTCTCAAAAGCAGAGTGTGTTTCTTGTAAGGCGAGATAGCGTTTCTTACCCAGTAATAAATGGAGTTGAATCCCATGCAGTTTGTGGTCCTACGAGCAAGAGTTTTTTTCTGGTAAGAAGAGTCACTATTGCGCTCCCATTGTCATACACAGGGCAAATAGCACTGGCATCTGTTCCCAGCATGTACAGTGTATTGGACTGAAGAGGATCTACTGTTCTTTTCAGTTTTCTAAGCAAAATTGAACTAGATATGGCCGTGTGTGTGGGAAGCACAGTTCTCTTGTTCTGTTCAAGCTCACTGTTCTGGCCCTATAGGAAACACAGTAGAGTAGAAGAGTGCTCTTTTCTCAAAAGCAGAGTGTGTTTCTTGTAAGGTGAGCTAGCGTTTGTTTCCCAGTCCTAAATGGAGTTGAATCACATCCAATTTCTGGTCCTATGAGCAAGAGTTGTTTTCTGGTAAGGAAAGTCACTATTGCGCTCCCATTGCCATACATAGTGCAAATAGCACTCGCGTCTGTTCCCTGCAAGTACAGTGTATTGGACTGAAGAGGAGCTACTCTTCTTGTCATTTTCCTAAAAGGAGTTGAACTAGATATGGCTCGTGTGTGTAGGAAGCACAGTTCTTTTGTTCTGAGAAAGCACACTGTGCGGACACCATAGGAAACACAGTAGAGAAGATGAGTGCTCTTTTCTCAAAATTAAATTGTGTTTCTTGAAAGGCGAGCTAGTATTTGCTTCCCAGTCAAAAATGGAGTTGAATCCCATGCCGTTTCTGGTCCGACGAGCAAGAGTTTTTTTCTGGTAAGAAGAGTCACTATTGCGCTCCCATTGTCATACACAGTGCAAATAGCACTGGCGTCTGTTCCCAGCAAGTACGGTGCATTGGACTGAAGAGCAGCTACTGTTCTTGTCAGTTTCCTAAGCAGAGTTGAACTAGATATGGCCCGTGTGTGTAGGAAGCACAGTTCATTTGTTCTTAGCAAGCTCACTGTTCGGACCCCATAGGAAACACTGTAGAGTAGAAGAGTGCTCTTTTCTCAAAAGCAGAGTGCGTTTCTTGAAAGGCGAGCTAGTGTTTGTTTCCCAGTCAGAAATGGAATTGAATCCAGTGCAGTTTCTGGTCCTACTATCAAGAGTTTTTTTCTGGAAGAAGAGTCACTATTGCGCTCCCATTGCCATACCCAGTGCAAATAGCACTGGCGTCTGTTCCCTGCATGTACAGAGTATTGGACTGAATAGGAGGTCCTGTTTTTGTCAGATTCCTAAGCAGAGTTGAACTAGATATGGCCCGTGTGTAGGAAGCACAGTTCTTTTGTTCTGAGCAAGCTCACTGTTTGGACCTCATAGGAAACACAGTAGAGTAGAAGAGTGCTCTTTTCTCTAAAGCAGAGTGTGTTTCTTGTAAGGCGAGCTAGCGTTTCTTTCCCAGTCCTAAATGGAGTTGAATCACATGCAGTTTCTGGTCCTACGAGCAAGAGTTGTTTTATGGTAAGAAGAATCACTATTGCGCTGCCATTGCCATACACAGGACAAATAGCACTGGCGTCTGTTCCCAGCAAGTACAGTGTATTGGATTGAAGAGGATCTACTGTTCTTGTCAGGTTCCTAAGCAGAATTGAACTAGATATGGCCGTGTGTGTAGGAAGCACAGTTCTTTTGTTCTGAGCAAGCTCACTGTTCGGACACCATAGGAAACACAGTAGAGTAGAAGAGTGCTCTTTTCTCAAAAGCAGAGTGTGTTTTTGTAAGGCGAACTAGCGTTTGTTTCCTAGTCCTAAATGGAGTTGAATCACATGCAGTTTCTTGTCCTACGAACAAGAGTTGTTTTCTGGTAAGAAGAGTCACTATTGCGCTCCCATTGCCCTACACAAGGCAAATAGCACTCGCGTCTTTTCCCAGCAAGTACAGTGTATTGGACTGAATAGGAGCTACTGTTCTTGTCAGTTTCCTAAGCAGAGTTGAACTAGATATGGTCCGTGTGTGTAGCAAGCACAGTTCTTTTGTTCTGAGCAAGCTCACTGTTTGGACCCCATAGGAAACACAGTAGAGTAGAAGAGTGCTCTTTTCTCTAAAGCAGAGTGTGTTTCTTGTAAGGCGAGCTAGCGTTTGTTTCCCAGTCCTAAATGGAGTGGAATCACATGCAGTTTCTGGTCCTATGAGCAAGAGTTGTTTTCTGGTAAGGAAAGTCACTATTGCGCTCCCATTGCCATACACAGTGCAAATAGCCCTCCCGTCTGTTCCCAGCAAGTACAGTGTATTGGACTGAAGAGGAGCTACTGTTCTTCTCAGTTCCTAAGCAGAGTTGAACTAGATATGGCTCGTGTGTGTAGGAAGCACAGTTCTTATGTTCTGAGCAAGCTCACTGTTCTGGCCCTATAGGAAACACAGTAGAGTAGAAGAGTGCTCTTTTCTCAAAAGCAGAGTGTGTTTCTTGTAAAGCGAGCTAGAGTTTGTTTCCCAGTCCTAAATGGAGTTGAATCACATGCAGTCTCTGGTCCTACGAGCAAGAGTTGTTTTCTGGTAAGAAGAGTCACTATTGCGCTGCCTATGCCATACACAGGACAAATAGCACTCGCGTCTGTTCCCAGCAAGTACAGTGTATTGGACTGAAGAGGATCTACTGTTCTTGTCAGGTTCCTAAGTGGACTTGAACTAGATATGGCCGTGTGTGTAGGAAGCACAGTTTTTTTGTTCTGAGCAAGCTCACTTTTCGGAACACATAGGAAACACAGTAGAGTAGAAGAGTGCTCTTTTCTCAAAAGCAGAGTGTGTTTCTTGGAAGTCGAGCTAGCGTTTGTTTCCCAGTCCTAAATGGAGTTGAGTCACATGCAGTTTTTTGTCCTACGAGCAAGAGTTTTTTTCTCGTAAGACAAGTCACTATAAGGCTCCAATTGCCATACACAGTGCAAATAGCACTGGCGTATGTTCCCCGCAAGTACAGTGTATTGGACTGAAGAGGAGCTACTGTTCTTGTCAGTTTCCTAAGCAGAGTTGAACTAGATATGGCCCGTGTGTGTAGGAAGCACAGTTCTTTTGTTCTTAGCAAGCTCACTGTTCGGACCCCATAAGAAGCACAGTAGAGTAGCAGAGTGCTCTTTTCTCAAAAGCAGAGTGTGTTTCATGTAAGGCGAGCTAGCATTTGTTTCCCAATCCTAAATGGAGTTGAATCACATGCAGTTTCTAGTACTATGAGCAAGAGTTGTTTTATGGTAAGAAGAGTCATTATTGCTCTGCCATTGCCATACACAGGACAAATAGCACTGGCGTCTGTTCCCAGCAAGTACAGTGTAATGGACTCTAGAGGATCTACTGTTATTCTCAGGTTCCTAAGCAGACTTGAACTAGATATGGCCGTGTTTGTAGGAAGCACAGTTTTTTTGTTCTGAGCATGCTCACTGTTCGGAACACATAGGAAACACAATAGAGTAGAAGAGTGCTCTTTTCTCAAAAGCAGAGTGTGTTTTTTGGAAGTCGAGCTAGCGTTTGTTTCCCAGTCCTAAATGGAGTTGAGTCACATGCAGTTTTTTGTCCTACGAGCAAGAGTTGTTTTCTGGTAAGAAAAGTCACTATTGTGCTCCAATTGCCATACACAGTGCAAATAGCACTCAAGTCTGTTCCCCGCAAGTACAGTGTATTGGACTGAAGAGGAGCTAGTGTTCTTGTCAGTTTCCTAAGCAGAGTTGAACGAGATATGGCCCGTGTGTAGGAAGCACAGTTGTTTTGTTCTGAGCAAGCTCAATGTTCGGACCCCATAGGAAACACAGTAGAGTAGAAGAGTGCTCTTTTCTCAAAAGTAGAGTGTGTTTCATGTAAGGCGAGCTAGCATTTGTTTCCAAGTCCTAATGGAGTTGAATCACATGCAGTTTGTGTTCCTACGAGCAAGAGGTGTTTTCTGGTAAGGAAAGTCACTATTGCGCTCCCATTGCCATACACAGTGCAAATAGCACTCGCGTCTGTTCCCAGCAAGTACAGTCTATCGGACTGAAGAGGGGCTACTGTTCTTGTCAGTTTCCTAAGCAGAGTTGAACTAGATATGGCCCGTGTGTAGGAAGCACAGTTCTTTTGTTCTGAGCAAGCTCACTGTTCTGGCACTATAGGAAACACAGTAGAGTAGAAGAGTGCTCTTTTCTCTAAAGCAGAGTGTGTTTTTGTAAAGCGAGCTAGCATTTGTTTCCCAGTCCTAAATGGAGTGGAATCACATGCAGTTTCTAGTCCTACGAGCAAGAGTTGTTTTCTGGTAAGGAAAGTCACTATTGCGCTCCCCTTGCCTTACATAGTGCAAATAGCTCTCGCGTCTGTTCCCAGCAAGTACAGTGTATCGGACTGAAGAGGAGCTACTGTTCTTGTCAGTTTCCTAAGCAGAGTTGAACTAGATATGGCCCGTGTGTAGGAAGCACAGTTCTTTTGTTCTGAGCAAGCTCACTGTTCAGACCCTATAGGAAACACAGTAGAGGAGAAGAGTGCTCTTTACTCAAAAACACAGTGTATTTCTTGTAAGGGGAGCTAGCGTTTGTTTCCCAGTCCTAAAAGGATTTGAGTCACATGCAGTTTCTGGTCCTAAGAACAAGAGTTGTTTTCTGGAAAGGGAAGTCACTATTGCGCGCCCATTGCCTTACATAAGGCAAATAGCACTCGCGTCTTTTCCCAGCAAGTACAGTGTATTGGACTGAATAGGAGTTACTGTTCTTGTCAGTTTCCTAAGTAGAGTTGAAATAGATATGGCCCGTGTGTGTAGGAAGCACAGTTCTTTTGTTCTGAGCAAGCTCACTGTTCTGGCCCTATAGGAAACACAGCAGAGTAGAAGAGTGCTCTTTTCTCAAAAGCAGAGTGTGTTTCTTGTAAGGCGAGCTAGCGTTTGTTTCCCAGTCCTAAATGGAGTTGACTCACATGCAGGTTTTTGTCCTAAGATCAAGAGTTGTTTTCTGGTAGGGCGAGTCACTATTGTGCTCCAATTGCCATACACAGTGCAAATAGCACTCGCGTCTGTTCCCTGCAAGTACAGTGTATCGGACTGAAGAGGAGCTACTGTTCTTGTCAGTTTCCTAAGCAGAGTTGAACGAGATATGGCCCGTGTGTAGGAAGCACAGTTCTTTATTCTGAGCAAGCTCACTGTTCTGGCCCTATAGGAAACACAGTAGAGTAGAAGAGTGCTCTTTTCTCTAAAGCAGAGTGTGTTTTTGTAAGGTGAGCTAGCTTTTGTTTCCCAGTCCTAAATGGAGTTGAATCACATGCAGTTTCTGGTCCTACGAGCAAGAGTTGTTTTATGGTAAGAAGAGTCACTATTGTGCTGCCATTGCCCTACACAGGTCAAATAGCACTGGCGTCTGTTCCCAGCACGTACAGTGTATTGGACTGAAGAGGATCTACTGTTCTTGTCAGGTTCCTAAGCAGAATTGAACTAGATATGGCCATGTGTGTAGGAAGCACAGTTCTTTTGTTCTGAGCAAGCTCACTGTTCGGACACCATAGGAAACACAGTAGAGTAGAAGAGTGCTCTTTTCTGCAAAGCAGAGTGTGTTTTTGTAAGGCGAGCTAGCGTTTGTTTCCTAGTCCTAAATGGAGTTGAATCACATGCAGTTTCTGGTCCTACGAGCAAGAGTTGTTTTCTGGTAAGGAAAGTCACTATTGCGCTCCCATTACCCTACACAAGGCAAATAGCACTCGCGTCTTTTCCCAGCAAGTACAGTGTTTTGGAGTGAATAGGAGCTACTGTTCTTCTCAGTTTCCTAAGCAGAGTTGAACTAGATATGGACCGTGTGTGTAGGAAGCACAGTTCTTTTTTTCTGAGCAAGCTCACTGTTCTGGCCCTATAGGAAACACAGTAGAGTAGAAGAGTGCTCTTTTCTCAAAAGCAGAGTGTGTTTTTTGTAAAGCGAGCTAGAGTTTGTTTCCCAGTCCTAAATGGAGATGAATCACATGCAGTTTCTGGTCCTACGAGCAAGAGTTGTTTTCTGGTAAGAAGAGTCACTATTGCGCTGCCATTGACATACACAGGACAAATAGCACTGGCGTCTGTTCCCAGCAAGTACAGTGTATTGGACTGAAGAGGATCTACTGTTCTTGTCAGGTTCCTAAGTAGACTTGAACTAGATATGGCCGTGTGTGTAGGAAGCACAGTTTTTTTGTTCTGAGCAATCTCACTTTTCGGAACACATAGGAAACACAGTAGAGTAGAAGAGTGCTCTTTTCTCAAAAGCAGAGTGTGTTTCTTGGAAGTCGAGCTAGCGTTTGTTTCCCAGTCCTAAATGCAGTTGAGTCACATGCAGTTTTTTGTCCAACGAGCAAGAGTTGTTTTCTGGTAAGACAAGTCACTATTGAGCTCCAATTGCCATACACAGTGCAAATATCACTCGCTTCTGTTCCCCACAAGTACAGTGTGTTGGACTGAATAGGAGCTACTGTTCTTGTCAGTTTACTAAGCAGAGTTGAACTAGATGTGGTCCGTGTGTGTATTAAGCACAGTTCTTTTGTTCTGAGCAAGCTCACTGTTTGGACCCCATAGGAAACACAGTAGAGTAGAAGAGTGCTATTTTCTCTAAAGCAGAGTGTGTTTCTTGTAAGGCGAGCTAGCATTTGTTTTCGAGTCCTAAATGGAGTGGAATCACATGCAGTTTCTAGTCCTATGAGCAAGAGTTGTTTTCTGGTAAGGAAAGTCACTATTGCGCACCCATTGACATACACTGTGCAAATAGCACATGTGCCTGTTGCCAGCAAGTACAGTGTATTGGACTGAAGAGGAGCTACTGTTCTTGTCAGTTTCCTAAGCAGAGTTGAACTAGATATGGCCCGTGTGTGTAGGAAGCACAGTTCTTTTGTTCTGAGCAAGCTCACTGTTCGGACCTCATAGGAAACACAGTAGAGTAGAAGAGTGCTCTTTAATCAAAAGCAGAGTGTGTTTCATGTAAGGCAAGCTACCATTTGTTTCCCAGTCCTAAATGGAGTTGAATCACATGCAGTTTCTGGTCCTACGAACAAGAGCTGTTTTCTGGTAAGGAAAGTCACTATTGCGCTCCCATTGCTCTACACAAGGCAAATAGCACTCGCGTCTTTTCCCAGCAAGTACAGTGTATTGGACTGAAGAGGTTCTAGTGTTCTTGTCAGTTTCCTAAGCAGAGTTGAACTAGATGTGGTCCGTGTGTGTATTAAGCACAGTTCTTTTGTTCTGAGCAAGCTCACTGTTTGGACCCCATAGGAAACACAGTAGAATAGAAGAGTGCTATTTTCTCTAAAGCAGAGTGTGTTTCTTGTAAGGCGAGCTAGCATTTGTTTCCCAGTCCTAAATGGAGTTGAATCACATGCAGTTTCTGGTTCTATGAGCAAGAGCTGTTTTCTGGTAAGGAAAGTCACTATTTTGCTCCCATTGCCATCGGCAGTGCAAATATCCCTCCCGTCTGATCCCAGCAAGTACAGTGTATTGGACGGAAGAGGAGCTACTGTTCTTGTCAGTTTCCTAAGCAGAGTTGAACTAGTTATGGCCCTGTGTTGGAAGCACAGTTCTTTTGTTCTGAGCAAGCTCACTGTTCTGGCCCTATAGGAAACACAGTAGAGTAGAAGAGTGCTCTTTTCTCTAAAGCAGAGTGTGTTTCTTGTAAGGCGAGCTATCGTTTGTTTCCCAGTCCTAAATGGAGTTGAATCACATGCAGTTTCTAGTCTTACGAGCAAGAGTTGTTTTATGGTAACAAGAGTCACTATTGCTATGCCATTGCCATACACAGGACAAATAGCACTGGCGTCTGTTCCCAGCAAGTACAGTGTATTGGACTGAAGAGGATCTACTGTTCTTGTCAGGTTCCTAAGCAGAATTAAACTAGATATGGCCGTGTGTGTAGGAAGCACAGTTTTTTTGTTCTGAGGAATTCACAGTTCGGAACACATAGGAAACACAGTAGAGTAGAAGAGTTCTCTTTTCTCAAAAGCAGAGTGTGTTTCTTGGAAGTCGAGCTAGCGTTTGTTTCCCAGTCCTAAATGGAGTTGAGTCACATGCAGTTTTTTGTCCTACAAGCCAGAGTTGTTTTCTGGTAAGACAAGTCACTATTGTGCTCCAATTGCCATAAACAGTGCAAATAGCACTCGCGTCTGTTCCCCGAAAGTACTGTGTATGGGACTGAAGAGGAGCTAGTGTTCTTGTCAGTTTCCTAAGCAGAGTTTAACTAGATATGGCCCGTGTGTGTAGGAAACACAGTTCTTTTGTTCTGAGCAAGCTCACTGTTCGGACCCCATAGGAAACACAGTAGAGTAGAAGAGTGCTCTTTACTCAAAAGCAGAGTGTGTTTCATGTAAGGCGAGCTAGCATTTGTTTCCCAGTCCTAAATGGAGTTGAATCACATGCAGTTTCTGGTCCTATGAGCAAGAGTTGTTTTCTGGAAAGGAAAGTCACTATTGTGCTCCCATTGCCATACACAATGCAAATAGCACTCGCGTCTGTTCCCAGCTAGTACAGTGTATCGGACTGAAGAGGAGCTACTGTTCCTGTCAGTTTCCTAAGCAGAGTTGAACTAGATATGGCTCGTGTGTAGGAAGCACAGTTCTTTGTTCTGAGCATTCTCACTGTTCTGGCCCTATAGGAAACACAGTAGAGTAGAAGAGTGCTCTTTTCTCTATAGCAGAGTGTGTTTCTGTAAGGTGAGCTAGCTTTTGTTTCCCAGTCCTAAATGGATTTGAATCACATGCAATTTCTGGTCCTACGAGCAAGAGTTTTTTTATGGTAAGAAGAGTCACTATTGTGCTGCCATTGCCATACACAGGACAAATAGCACTGGCGTCTGTTCCCAGCACGTACAGTGTATTGGACTGAAGAGGATCTACTGTTCTTGTCAGGTTCCTAAGCAGAATTGAACTAGATATGGCCATGTGTGTAGGAAGCACATTTCTTTTGTTCTGAGCAAGCTCAATGTTCGGACACCATAGGAAACACAGTAGAGTAGAAGAGTGCTCTTTTCTCAAAAGCAGAGTGTGTTTTTGTAAGGCGAGCTAGCGTTTGTTTCCTACTCCTAAATGGAGTTGAATCACATGCAGTTTCTGGTCCTACGAGCAAGAGTTGTTTTCTGGTAAGGAAAGTCACTATTGCGCTCCCATTGCCCAACACAAGGCAAATAGCACTCGCGTCTTTTCCCAGGAAGTACAGTGTATTGGACTGAATAGAAGCTACTGTTCTTGTCAGTTTCCTAAGCAGAGTTGAATTAGATATGGTCCGTGTGTGTAGAAAGCACAGTTATTTTGTTCTGAGCAAGCTCACTGTTTGGACCCCATAGGAAACACAGTAGAGTAGAAGAGTGCTCTTTTCTCTAAAGCAGAGTTTGTTTTTGTAAGGCGAGCTAGCATTTGTTTCCCAGTCCTAAATGGAGTGGAATCAAATGCAGTTTCTGGTCATAGGAGCAAGAGTTGTTTTCTGGTAAGGAAAGTCACTATTGTGCTCCCATTGCCATACACAGTGCAAATATCACTCGCTTCTGTTCCCCACAAGTACAGAGTATCGGACTGAAGAGGAGCTACTGTTCTTGTCAGTTTCCTAAGCAGAGTTGAACTAGATATGGCCCGTGTGTGTAGGAAGCACAGTTCTTATGTTCTGAGCAAGCTCACTGTTCTGGCCCTATAGGAAACACAGTAGAGTAGAAGAGTGCTCTTCTCTCAAAAGCAGAGTGTGTTTCTTGTAAAGCGAGCTAGAGTTTGTTTCCCAGTCCTAAATGGAGTTGAATCACATGCAGTTTCTGGTCCTACGAACAAGAGTTGTTTTCTGGTAAGGAAAGTCACTATTGCGCTCCCATTGCCCTACACAAGGCAAATACACTCGCGTCTTTTCCCAGCAAGTACAGTGTATTGGACTGAATAGGAGCTACTGTTCTTGTCAGTTTCCTAAGCAGAGTTGAACTAGATGTGGTCCCTGTGTGTATTAAGCACAGTTCTTTTGTTCTGAGCAAGCTCACTGTTTGGACCCCATAGGAAACACAGTAGAGTAGAAGAGTGCTCTTTTCTCAAAAGCAGAGTGTGTTTCTTGTAAGGCGAGCTAGCATTTGTTTCCCAGTCCTAAATGGAGTGGAATCACATGCAGTTTCTAGTCCTACGAGCAAGAGTTGTTTTCTGGTAAGGAAAGTCACTATTGCGCTCCCATTGGCATACACAGTGAAAATAGCACATGCGTCTGTTCCCAGCAAGTACAGTGTATTGGACTGAAGAGGAGCTACTGTTCTTGTCAGTTTCCTAAGGAGAGTTGAACTAGATATGGCCCGTGTGTGTAGGAAGCACAGTTCTTTTGTTCTGAGCAAGCTCACTGTTTGGAACCCATAGGAAACAGAGTAGAGTAGAAGAGTGCTCTTTTCTCAAAAGCAGAGTGTGTTTCTTGGAAGTCGAGCTAGTGTTTCTTTCCCAGTCCTAAATGGAGTTGAGTCACATGCAGTTTTTTGTCCTACGAGCAAGAGTTGTTTTCTGGTAAGACAAGTCACTATTGTGCTCCAATTGCAATACACAGTGCAAATAGCACTGGCGTCTGTTCCCCGCAAGTACAGTGTATTTTACGGAAGAAGAGCTACTGTTCTTGTCAGTTTCCTAAGGAGAGTTGAACTAGATATGGCCCGTGTGTGTAGGAAGCACAGTTCTTTTGTTCTGAGCAAGCTCACTGTTTGGAACCCATAGGAAACAGAGTAGAGTAGAAGAGTGCTCTTTTCTCAAAAGCAGAGTGTGTTTCATGTAAGGCGTGCTAGCATTTGTTTCCCAGTCCTAAATGGAGTTGAATCACATGCAGTTTCCGGTCCTACGAGCAAGAGTTGTTTACTGGTAAGGAGAGTCACTATTGAGCTCCCCTTGCCATACACAGTGCAAATAGCTCTCGCGTCTGTTCCCAGCAAGTACAGTGTATCAGACTGAAGAGGAGCTACTGTTCTTGTCAGTTTCCTAAGCAGAGTTGAACTAGATATGGCCCGTATGTGTAGGAAGCACAGTTCTTATGTTCTGAGCAAGTTCACTCTTCTGGCCCTACAGGAAACACAGTAGAGTAGAAGAGTGCTCTTTTCTCAAAAGCAGAGTGTGTTTTTGTAAGGCGAGCTAGCATTTGTTTCCTAGCCCTAAATGGAGTTGAATCACATGCAGTTTCTGGTACTAGGAACAAGAGTTGTTTTCTGGTAAGGAAAGTCACTATTGCGCTCCCATTGCGATACACAGTGCAAATAGCCTTCCCGTCTGTTCCCAGCAAGTACAGTGTTTTGGATTGAAAAGGAGCTACTGTTCTTCTCAGTTTCCTATGCAGAGTTGAACTAGATATGGCCGGTTTGTGTAGGAAGTACAGTTCTTTTTTTCTGAGCAAGCTCACTGTTCTGGCCATATAAGAAACATAGTAGAGTAGAAGAGTGCTCTTTTCTCAAAAGCAGAGTGTGATTCTTGTAAAGCGAGCTAGAGTTTGTTTCCAGTCCTAAATGGAGTTGAATCACATGCAATTTCTGATCCTACGAGCAAGAGTTGTTTTCTGGTAAGAAGAGTCACTATTGCGCTGCCATTGCCATACACAGGACAAATAGCACTGGCATCTGTTCCCAGCAAGTACAGTGTATTGGACTGAAGAGGATCTACTGTTCTTGTCAGGTTCCTAAGCAGACTTGAACTAGATATGGTCCGTGTGTGTAGGAAGTACAGTTCTTTTGTTCTGAGCAAGCTCACTGTTTGGACCCCATAGGAAACACAGTAGAGTAGAAGAGTGCTCTTTTCTCTAAAGCAGAGTGTGTTTCCTGTAAGGCGAGCTACCGTTTGTTTCCCAATCCTAAATGGAGTGGAATCACATGCAGTTTCTGGTCCTACGAGCAAGAGTTGTTTTCTGGTAAGGAAAGTCACTATTGGGCTCATATTGCCATACACAGTACAAATAGCCCTCCCGTCTGTTCCCAGAAAGTACAGTGTATTGGACTGAAGAGGAGCTACTGTTCTTCTCAGTTTCCTAAGCAGACTTGAACTAGATATAGCCGTGTGTGTAGGAAGCACAGTTTTTTTGTTCTGAGCAAGCTCACTGTTCGGAACACATAGGAAACACAGTAGAGTAGAAGAGTGCTCTTTTTTCAAAAGCAGAGTGTGTTTCATGTAAGGTGAGCTAGAGTTTGTTTCCCAGTCCTAAATGGAGTTGAATCACATGCAGTTTCTGGTCTTACGAGCAACAGTTGTTTTCTGGTAAGGAAAGTCACTATTGCGCTCCCATTGCCATACACAGTGCAAATAGCACTCACGTCTGTTCCCAGCAAGTACAGTGTATCGGACTGAAGAGGAGCTACTGTTCTTGTCAGTTTCCAAAGCAGAGTTGAACTAGATATGGCCCGTGTGTAGGAAGCACAGTTTTTTTGTTCTGAGCAAGCTCACTTTTCGGAACACATAAGAAACACAGTAGAGTAGAAGAGTGCTCTTTTCTCAAAAGCAGAGTGTGTTTTTGTAAGGCGAGCTAGCGTTTGTTTCCTAGTCCTAAATGGAGTTGAATCACATGCAGTTTCTGGTCCTATGAACAAGAGTTGTTTTCTGGTAAGGAAAGTCACTATTGCGCTCCCATTGTCCTTCACAAGGCAAATAGCACTCGCGTCTTTTCCCAGCAAGTACAGTGTATTGGACTGAAGAGGAGCTACTGTTCTTGTCAGTTTACTAAGCAGAGTTGAACTAGATATGGTCCGTGCGTGTAGGAAGGACAGTTCTTTTGTTCTGAGCAAGCTCACTGTTTGGACCCCATAGGAAACACAGTAGAGTAGAAGAGTGCTCTTTTCTCAAAAGCAGAGTGAGTTTCTTGGAAGTCGAGCTAGTGTTTCTTTCCCAGTCCTAAATGGAGTTGAGTCACATGCAGTTTTTTGTCCTACGAGCAAGAGTTGTTTTCTGGTAAGACAAGTCACTATTGTGCTCCAATTGCCATACACAGTGCAAATAGCACTGGCGTGTGTTCCCCGCAAGTACAGTGTATTTTATGGAAGAAGAGCTACTGTTCTTGTCAGTTTCCTAAGGAGAGTTGAACTAGATATGGCCCGTGTGTGTAGGAAGCACAGTTCTTTTGTTCTGAGCAAGCTCACTGTTTGGAACCCATAGGAAACAGAGTAGAGTAGAAGAGTGCTCTTTTCTCAAAAGCAGAGTGTGTTTCATGTAAGGCGAGCTAGCATTTGTTTCCCAGTCCTAAATGGAGTTGAATCACATGCAGTTTCTGGTCTTATGAGCAAGAGTTGTTTTCTGGTAAGGAAAGTCACTATTGTGCTCCCATTGCCATACACAGTGCAAATAGCACTCGCGTCTGTTCCCAGCAAGTACAGTGTATTGGACTGAAGAGGAACTACTGTTCTTGTCAGTTTCCTAAGCAGAGTTGAACGAGATATGGCCCGTGTGTAGGGAGCACAGTTCTTTTGTTCTGAGCAAGCTCACTGTTCTGGCCCTATAGGAAAAACAGTAGAGTAGAAGAGTGTTCTTTTCTCAAAAGCAGAGTGTGTTTCTTGCAAGGTGAGCTAGCTTTTGTTTCCAAGTCCTAAATGGAGTTGAATCACATGCAGTTTCTGGTCCTACAAGCAAGAGTTGTTTTCTGGTAAGAAGAGTCACTATTGTGCTGCCATTGCCATACACAGGACAAATAGCACTGGCGTCTGTTCCCAGCAAGTACAGTGTATTGGACTGAAGAGGATCTACTGTTCTTGTCAGTTTCCTAAGCAGACTTGAACTAGATATGGTCCGTGTGTGTAGGAAGCACAGTTCTTTTGTTCTGAGCAAGCTCACTGTTTGGACCCCATAGGAAACACAGTAGAGTAGAAGAGTGCTCTTTTCTCTAAAGCAGAGTGTGTTTCCTGTAAGGCGAGCTACCGTTTGTTTTTCAATCCTAAATGGAGTGGAATCACATGCAGTTTCTGGTCCTACGAGCAAGAGTTGTTTTCTGGTAAGGAAAGTCACTATTGGGCTCATATTGCCATACACAGTACAAATAGCCCTCCCGTCTGTTCCCAGAAAGTACAGTGTATTGGACTGAAGAGGAGCTACTGTTCTTTTCAGTTTCCTAAGCAGACTTGAACTAGATATTGCCGTGTGTGTAGGAAGCACAGTTCTTTTGTTCTGAGCAAGCTCACTGTTCGGAACACATAGGAAACACAGTAGAGTAGAAGAGTGCTCTTTTCTCAAAAGCAGAGTGTGTTTCATGTAAGGCGAGCTAGAGTTTGTTTCCCAGTCCTAAATGGAGTTGAATCACATGCAGTTTCTGGTCTTAGGAGCAACAGTTGTTTTCTGGTAAGGAAAGTCACTATTGCACTCCCATTGCCATACACAGTGCAAATAGCACTCGCGTCTGTTCCCAGCAAGTACAGTGTATCGGACTGAAGAGGAGCTACTGTTCTTGTCAGTTTCCAAAGCAGAGTTGAACTAGATATGGCCCGTGTGTAGGAAGCACAGTTTTTTGGTTCTGAGCAAGCTCACTTTTCAGAACACATAAGAAACACAGTAGAGTAGAAGAGTGGTCTTTTCTCAAAAGCAGAGTGTGTTTTTGTAAGGCGAGCTAGCGTTTGTTTCCTAGTCCTAAATGGAGTTGAATCACATGCAGTTTCTGGTCCTATGAACAAGAGTTGTTTTCTGGTAAGGAAAGTCACAATTGCGCTCCCTTTGTCCTTCACTAGGCAAATAGCACTCGCGTCTTTCCCCAGCAAGTACAGTGTATTGGACTGAATAGGAGCTACTGTTCTTGTCAGTTTACTAAGCAGAGTTGTACTAGATATGGTCCGTGCGTGTAGGAAGCACAGTTCTTTTGTTCTGAGCAAGCTCACTGTTTGGACCCCATAGGAAACACAGTAGAGTAGAAGAGTGCTCTTTTCTCAAAAGCAGAGTGTGTTTCTTGGAAGTCGAGCTAGTGTTTCTTTCCCAGTCCTAAATGGAGTTGAATCACATGCAGTTTCTGGTCTTATGAGCAAGAGTTGTTTTCTGGTAAGGAAAGTCACTATTGTGCTCCCATTGCCATACACAGTGCAAATAGCACTCGCGTCTGTTTCCAGCAAGTACAGTGTATTGGACTGAAGAGGAGCTACTGTTCTTGTCAGTTTCCTAAGCAGAGTTGAACGAGATATGGCCCGTGTGTAGGGAGCACAGTTCTTTTGTTCTGAGCAAGCTCACTGTTCTGGCCCTATAGAAAAAACAGTAGAGTAGAAGAGTGCTCTTTTCTCTAAAGCAGAGTGTGTTTCTTGCAAGGTGAGCTAGCTTTTGTTTCCCAGTCCTAAATGGAGTTGAATCACATGCAGTTTCTGGTCCTACAAGCAAGAGTTGTTTTCTGGTAAGAAGAGTCACTATTGTGCTGCCATTGCCATACACAGGACAAATAGCACTGGCGTCTGTTCCCAGCAAGTACAGTGTATTGGACTGAAGAGGATCTACTGTTCTTGTCAGGTTCCTAAGCAGAATTGAACTAGATATGGCCGTGTGTGTGGGAAGCACAGTTCTTTCGTTCTGAGCAGCTCACTGTTCGGACCACAAAGGAAACACAGTAGAGTAGAAGAGTGCTCTTTTCTCAAAAGCAGAGTGTGTTTCTTGTAAGGCGAGCTTGCATTTGTTTCCCAGTCCTAAATGGAGTTGAGTCACATGCAGTGTTTTGTCCTACGAGCAAGAGTTGTTTTCTGGTAAGACGAGTCACTATTGTGCTCCAATTGCCATACACAGTGCAAATAGCACTGGCGTCTGTTCCCAGCAAGTACAGTGTATTGGACTGAAGAGGATCTACTGTTCTTGTCAGGTTCCTAAGAAGAATTGAACTAGATATGGCCGTGTGTGTAGGAAGCACAGTTATTTTGTTCTGAGCAGCTCACTGTTCGGACCCCCTAGGAAGCACAGTAGAGTAGAAGAGTGTTCTTTTCTCAAAAGCAGATTGTGTTTCATGTAAGGCGAGCTAGCATTTGTTTCCCAGTCCTAAATGGAGTTGAATCACATGCAGTTTCTGGTCCTACGAGCAAGATTTGTTTTCTGGTAAGAAGAGTCACTATTGCGCTGCCATTGCCATACACAGGACAAATAGCACTGGCGTCTGTTCCAGCAAGTACAGTGTATTGGACTGAAGAGGATATACTGTTCTTGTCAGGTTCCTAAGCAGACTTGAACTAGATATGGCCGTGTGAGTAGGAAGTACAGTTTTTTTGTTCTGAGCAAGCTCACTGTTCGGAACACATAGGAAACACAGTAGAGTAGAAGAGTGCTCTTTTCTCAAAAGCAGAGTGTGTTTCATGTAAGGCGACCTAGCATTTGTTTCCCACTCCTAAGTGGAGTTGAATCACATGCAGTTTCTGGTACTACGATCAAGAGTTGTTTTCTGGTAAGGAAAGTCACTATTGCACTCCCACTGCTGTACACAGTACAAATAACACTCGCGTCTGTTCCCAGCAAGTACAGTGTATCGGACTGAAGAGGAGCTACTGTTCTTGTTGGTTTCCTAAGCAGAGTTGAATTAGCTATGGCCCGTGTGTGTAGGAAGCACAGTTATTTTGTTCTGTGCAAACTCACTGTTCGGACCCCTTAGGAAACACAGTAGAGTAGAAGAGTACTCTTTTCTCAAAAGCAGATTGTGTTTCATGTATGCGAGCTAGCATTTGTTTCCCAGTCCTAAATGGAGTTGAATCACATGCAGTTTCTGGTCCTACGAGCAAGAGTTGTTTTCTGGTAAGGAAAGTAACTATTGCGCTCCCATTGCCACACAGTGCAAATAGCCCTCCTATCTATTCCCAGAAGGACAGTGTATTGGACTGCAAAGGAGCTACTGTTCTTCTCAGTTTCCTAAGCAGAGTTGAACTAGATATGGGCCGTGTGTGTAGGAAGTACAGTTCTTTTTTTCTGAGCAAGCTCACTGTTCTGGCCCTATAGGAAACACAGAAGAGTAGAAGAGTGCTCTTTTCTCAAAAGCAGAGTGTGTTTCATGTAAGGCGAGCTAGCATTTGTTTCCCAGTCCTAAATGGAGTTGATTCACATGCAGTTTCTGGTCCTATGAACAAGAGTTGTTTACTGGTAAGGAAAGTCACTATTGAGCTCCCCTTGCCATACACAGTGCAAATAGCTCTCGCGTCTGTTCCCAGCAAGGACAGTGTATCAGACTGAAGAGGAGCTACTGTTCTTGTCAGTTTCCTAAGCAGAGTTGAACTAGATATGGCCCGTGTGTGTAGGAAGCACAGTTCTTATGTTCTGAGCAAGTTCACTCTTCTGGCCCTATAGGAAACACAGTAGAGTGGAAGAGTGCTCTTTTCTCAAAAGCAGAGTGTGTTTTTGTAAGGCAACCTAGCATTTGTTTCCTAGTCCTAAATGGAGTTGAATTACATGCAGTTTCTGGTCCTAGGAACAAGAGTTGTTTTGTGGTAAGGAAAGTCACTATTGTGCTCCCATTGCCCTTCACAAGGCAAATAGCACTCGCGCTTTTTCCCAGCAATACAGTGTATTGGACTGAAGAGGAGCTACTCTTCTTGTCAGTTTACTAAGCAGAGTTGAACTAGATATGGTCCGTGTGTGTAGGAAGCACAGTTCTTTTGTTCTGAGCAAGCTCACTCTTTGGACAACATAGGAAACACTGTAGAGTAGAAGAGTGCTCTTTTCTCTAAAGCAGACTGTGTTTCTTGTAAGGCAAGCTACCGTTTGTTTCCCAGTCCTAAATGGAGTGGAATCACATGCAGTTTCTGGTCCTACGAGCAAGAGTTGTTTTCTGGTAAGGAAAGTCACTATTGCGCTCCCATTGCCATACACAGTTCAAATAGCCCTCCCGTCGGTTCCCAGCAACTACAGTGTATTGGACTGAAGAGGAGCTACTGTTCTTGTCAGTTTCCAAAGCAGAGTTGAACTAGATATGGCCCGTGTGTAGGAAGCACAGTTTTTTTGTTCTGAGCAAGCTCACTTTTCGGAACACATAAGAAACACAGTAGAGTAGAAGAGTGCTCTTTTCTCAAAAGCAGAGTGTGTTTTTGTAAGGCGAGCTAGCGTTTGTTTCCTAGTCCTAAATGGAGTTGAATCACATGCAGTTTCTGGTCCTATGAACAAGAGTTGTTTTCTGGTAAGGAAAGTCACTATTGCGCTCCCATTGTCCTTCACAAGGCAAATAGCACTCGCGTCTTTTCCCAGCAAGTACAGTGTATTGGACTGAAGAGGAGCTACTGTTCTTGTCAGTTTACTAAGCAGAGTTGAACTAGATATGGTCCGTGCGTGTAGGAAGGACAGTTCTTTTGTTCTGAGCAAGCTCACTGTTTGGACCCCATAGGAAACACAGTAGAGTAGAAGAGTGCTCTTTTCTCAAAAGCAGAGTGAGTTTCTTGGAAGTCGAGCTAGTGTTTCTTTCCCAGTCCTAAATGGAGTTGAGTCACATGCAGTTTTTTGTCCTACGAGCAAGAGTTGTTTTCTGGTAAGACAAGTCACTATTGTGCTCCAATTGCCATACACAGTGCAAATAGCACTGGCGTGTGTTCCCCGCAAGTACAGTGTATTTTATGGAAGAAGAGCTACTGTTCTTGTCAGTTTCCTAAGGAGAGTTGAACTAGATATGGCCCGTGTGTGTAGGAAGCACAGTTCTTTTGTTCTGAGCAAGCTCACTGTTTGGAACCCATAGGAAACAGAGTAGAGTAGAAGAGTGCTCTTTTCTCAAAAGCAGAGTGTGTTTCATGTAAGGCGAGCTAGCATTTGTTTCCCAGTCCTAAATGGAGTTGAATCACATGCAGTTTCTGGTCTTATGAGCAAGAGTTGTTTTCTGGTAAGGAAAGTCACTATTGTGCTCCCATTGCCATACACAGTGCAAATAGCACTCGCGTCTGTTCCCAGCAAGTACAGTGTATTGGACTGAAGAGGAACTACTGTTCTTGTCAGTTTCCTAAGCAGAGTTGAACGAGATATGGCCCGTGTGTAGGGAGCACAGTTCTTTTGTTCTGAGCAAGCTCACTGTTCTGGCCCTATAGGAAAAACAGTAGAGTAGAAGAGTGTTCTTTTCTCAAAAGCAGAGTGTGTTTCTTGCAAGGTGAGCTAGCTTTTGTTTCCAAGTCCTAAATGGAGTTGAATCACATGCAGTTTCTGGTCCTACAAGCAAGAGTTGTTTTCTGGTAAGAAGAGTCACTATTGTGCTGCCATTGCCATACACAGGACAAATAGCACTGGCGTCTGTTCCCAGCAAGTACAGTGTATTGGACTGAAGAGGATCTACTGTTCTTGTCAGTTTCCTAAGCAGACTTGAACTAGATATGGTCCGTGTGTGTAGGAAGCACAGTTCTTTTGTTCTGAGCAAGCTCACTGTTTGGACCCCATAGGAAACACAGTAGAGTAGAAGAGTGCTCTTTTCTCTAAAGCAGAGTGTGTTTCCTGTAAGGCGAGCTACCGTTTGTTTTTCAATCCTAAATGGAGTGGAATCACATGCAGTTTCTGGTCCTACGAGCAAGAGTTGTTTTCTGGTAAGGAAAGTCACTATTGGGCTCATATTGCCATACACAGTACAAATAGCCCTCCCGTCTGTTCCCAGAAAGTACAGTGTATTGGACTGAAGAGGAGCTACTGTTCTTTTCAGTTTCCTAAGCAGACTTGAACTAGATATTGCCGTGTGTGTAGGAAGCACAGTTCTTTTGTTCTGAGCAAGCTCACTGTTCGGAACACATAGGAAACACAGTAGAGTAGAAGAGTGCTCTTTTCTCAAAAGCAGAGTGTGTTTCATGTAAGGCGAGCTAGAGTTTGTTTCCCAGTCCTAAATGGAGTTGAATCACATGCAGTTTCTGGTCTTAGGAGCAACAGTTGTTTTCTGGTAAGGAAAGTCACTATTGCACTCCCACTGCTGTACACAGTACAAATAACACTCGCGTCTGTTCCCAGCAAGTACAGTGTATCGGACTGAAGAGGAGCTACTGTTCTTGTTGGTTTCCTAAGCAGAGTTGAATTAGCTATGGCCCGTGTGTGTAGGAAGCACAGTTATTTTGTTCTGTGCAAACTCACTGTTCGGACCCCTTAGGAAACACAGTAGAGTAGAAGAGTACTCTTTTCTCAAAAGCAGATTGTGTTTCATGTATGCGAGCTAGCATTTGTTTCCCAGTCCTAAATGGAGTTGAATCACATGCAGTTTCTGGTCCTACGAGCAAGAGTTGTTTTCTGGTAAGGAAAGTAACTATTGCGCTCCCATTGCCACACAGTGCAAATAGCCCTCCTATCTATTCCCAGAAGGACAGTGTATTGGACTGCAAAGGAGCTACTGTTCTTCTCAGTTTCCTAAGCAGAGTTGAACTAGATATGGGCCGTGTGTGTAGGAAGTACAGTTCTTTTTTTCTGAGCAAGCTCACTGTTCTGGCCCTATAGGAAACACAGAAGAGTAGAAGAGTGCTCTTTTCTCAAAAGCAGAGTGTGTTTCATGTAAGGCGAGCTAGCATTTGTTTCCCAGTCCTAAATGGAGTTGATTCACATGCAGTTTCTGGTCCTATGAACAAGAGTTGTTTACTGGTAAGGAAAGTCACTATTGAGCTCCCCTTGCCATACACAGTGCAAATAGCTCTCGCGTCTGTTCCCAGCAAGGACAGTGTATCAGACTGAAGAGGAGCTACTGTTCTTGTCAGTTTCCTAAGCAGAGTTGAACTAGATATGGCCCGTGTGTGTAGGAAGCACAGTTCTTATGTTCTGAGCAAGTTCACTCTTCTGGCCCTATAGGAAACACAGTAGAGTGGAAGAGTGCTCTTTTCTCAAAAGCAGAGTGTGTTTTTGTAAGGCAACCTAGCATTTGTTTCCTAGTCCTAAATGGAGTTGAATTACATGCAGTTTCTGGTCCTAGGAACAAGAGTTGTTTTGTGGTAAGGAAAGTCACTATTGTGCTCCCATTGCCCTTCACAAGGCAAATAGCACTCGCGCTTTTTCCCAGCAATACAGTGTATTGGACTGAATAGGAGCTACTCTTCTTGTCAGTTTACTAAGCAGAGTTGAACTAGATATGGTCCGTGTGTGTAGGAAGCACAGTTCTTTTGTTCTGAGCAAGCTCACTCTTTGGACAACATAGGAAACACTGTAGAGTAGAAGAGTGCTCTTTTCTCTAAAGCAGACTGTGTTTCTTGTAAGGCAAGCTACCGTTTGTTTCCCAGTCCTAAATGGAGTGGAATCACATGCAGTTTCTGGTCCTACGAGCAAGAGTTGTTTTCTGGTAAGGAAAGTCACTATTGCGCTCCCATTGCCATACACAGTTCAAATAGCCCTCCCGTCGGTTCCCAGCAACTACAGTGTATTGGACTGAAGAGGAGCTACTGTTCTTCTCAGTTTCCTAAGCAGAGTTGAACTAGATATGGCCCGTGTGTGTAGGAAGCACAGTTCTTTTTTTCTGAGCAAGCTCACTGTTCTGGCCCTATTGGAAACACAGTAGAGTAGAAGAGTGCTCTTTTCTGAAAAGCAGAGTGTGTTTCTTGTAAGGCGAGCTAGAATTTGTTTCCCAGTCCTAAATAGAGTTGAATCACATGCAGTTTCTGGTCCTACGAGCAAGAGTTGTTTTCTGTTAAGAAGAGTCACTATTGCACTGCCATTGCCATACACAGGACAAATAGCATTGGTGTCTGTTCCCAGCAAGTACAGTGTATTGAACTGAAGAGGATCTACTGTTCTTGTCAGGTTCCTAAGCAGACTTGAACTAGATATGGCCGTGTGAGTAGGAAGCACAGTTTTTTTTTTTTCTGAGCAAGCTCACTGTTCGGAACATATAGGAAACACAGTAGAGTAGAAGAGTGCTCTTTTCTCAAAAGCAAAGTGTGTTTCTTGGAAGTTGAGCTAGCGTTTGTTTCCCAGTCCTAAATGGAGTTGAGTCACATGCAATTTTTTGTCCTACGAGCAAGACTTGTTTTCTGGTAAGGAAAGTCACTATTGTGCTCCCATTGCCAAACACAGTGCAAATAGCACTCGCGTCTGTTCCCAGCAAGTACAGTGTATCGGACTGAAGAGGAGCTACTGTTCTTGTCAGTTTCCTAAGCAGAGTTGAACTAGATATGGCCCGTGTGTAGGGAGCACAGTTCTTTTGTTCTGAGCAAGCTCACTGTTCTGGCCCTGTAGGAAACACAGTAGAGTAGAAGAGTGCTCTTTTCTCAAAAGCAGAGTGTGTTTCTTGTAAGGCGAGCTACCGTTTGTTTCCCAGTCCTAAATGGAGTTGAGTCACATGCAGTTTTTTGTCCTACGAGCAAGAATTGTTTTCTGGTAAGACGAGTCACTATTGTGCTCCAATTGCCATACACAGTGCAAATAGCACTCGCGTCTGTTCCCCGCAAGTACAGTGTATTGGACTGAAGAAGATCTACTGTTCTTGTCAGTTTCCTAAGAGAGTTGAACTAGATATGGCCCGTGTGTGTAGGAAGCACAGTTCTTTTTTTCTGAGTAAGCTCACTGTTCGGACCCCATAGGAAGCACAGTAGATTAGAAGAGTGCTCTTTTCTCAAAAGCAGAGTGTGTTTCATGTAAGGTGAGCTAGCATTTGTTTCCCAGTCCTAAATGGAGTTGAATCACATGCAGTTTTTGTTCCTACGATCAAGAGTTGTTTTCTGGTAAGGAAAGTCACTATTGCGTTCCCATTGCCATACACAGTGCAAATAGCACTCGCGTCTGTTCCCAGCAAGTACAGTGTATTGGACGGAAGAGGAGCTACTGTTCTTGTCAGGTTCCTAAGCAGAATTGAACTAGATATGGCCGTGTGTGTAGGAAGCACAGTTCTTTTGTTCTGAGCAAGCTCACTGTTCTGGCCATACAGGAAACACAGTAGAGTAGAAGAGTGCTCTTTTCTCAAAGGCAGAAAGTGTTTCTTGTAAGGCAAGCTAGCGTTTGTTTCCAAGTCCTAAATGGAGTTGAGTCACATGCAGTTTTTTGTCCTACGAGCAAGAGTTGTTTTCTGGTAAGACGAGTCACTATTGTGCTCCCATTGCCATACACAGTGCAAATAGCACTCGCGTCTGTTCCCCGCAAGTACAGTGTATTGGACGGAAGAGGAGCTACTGTTCTTGTCAGTTTCCTAAGCAGAGTTGAAATAGATATGACCCGTGTGTGTAGGAAGCACAGTTCTTTTGTTCTGAGCAAGCTCACTGTTTGGACCCCATAGGAAACACAGTAGAGTAGGAGAGTGCTCTTTTCTCTAAAGCAGAGTGTGTTTCTTGAAAGGCGAGCTACCGTTTGATTCCCAGTCCTAAATGGAGTGGAGTCACATGCAGTTTCTGGTCCTACGAGCAAGAGTTGTTTTCTGGTAAGGAAAGTCACTATTGCGCTCCCATTGCCATACACAGTGCAAATAGCTTTCCCGTCTGTTCCCAGCAAGTACAGTGTATTGGATTGAAAAGGAGCTACTGTTCTTCTCAGTTTCCTAGGCAGAGTTGAACTAGATATGGCCCGTGTGTGTAGGAAGTACAGTTCTTTTTTTCTGAGCAAGCTCACTGTTCTGGCCATATAAGAAACACAGTAGAGTAGAAGAGTGCTCTTTTCTGAAAAGCAGAGTGTGATTCTTGTAAAGCGAGCTAGCATTTGTTTCCCAGTCCTAAATGGAGTTGAATCACATGCAGTTTCTGGTCCTACGAGCAAGAGTTGTTTTCTGGTAAGGAGAGTAACTATTGCGCTCCCATTGCCATACACAGTGCAAATAGCCCTCCTGTCTGTTCCCAGCAAGTACAGTGTATTGGACTGCAAAGGAGCTACTGTTCTTCTCAGTTTTCTAAGCAGAGTTGAACTAGATATGGGCCGTGTGTGTAATAAGTACAGTTCTTTTTTTCTGAACAAGCTCACTGTTCTGGCCCTATAGGAAACACAGAAGGGTAGAAGAGTGCTCTTTTCTCAAAAGCAGATTGTGTTTCTTGTAAGGCGAGCTAGCATTTGTTTCCCAGTCCTAAATGGAGTTGAATCACATGCAGTTTCTGGTCCTACGAGCAAGAGTTGTTTACTGGTAAGGAAAGTCACTATTGAGCTCCCCTTGCCATACACAGTGCAAATACCTCTCGCGTCTGTTCCCAGCAAGTACAGTGTATCAGACTGAAGAGGAGCTACTGTTCTTGTCAGTTTCCTAAGCAGAGTTGAACTAGATATGGCCCGTGTGTGTAGGAAGCACAGTTCTTATGTTCTGAGCAAGTTCACTCTTCTGGCCCTATAGGAAACACAGAAGAGTAGAAGAGTGCTCTTTTCTCAAAAGCAGAGTGTGTTTTTGTAAGGCGAGCTAGCATTTCTTTCCTAGTCCTAAATGGAGTTGAATCACATGCAGTTTCTGGTCCTAGGAACAAGAGTTGTTTTCTGATAAGGAAAGTCACTATTGCGCTCCCATTGCCATACACAGTGCAAATAGCCTTCCCGTCTGTTCCCAGCAAGTACAGTGTATTGGATTGAAAAGGAGCTACTGTTCTTCTCAGTTTCTTAAGCAGAGTTGAACTAGATATGGCCCGTGTGTGTAGGAAGTACAGTTCTTTTTTTCTGAGCAAGCTCACTGTTCTGGCCATATAGGAAACACAGTAGAGTAGAAGAGTGCTCTTTTCTCAAAAGCAGAGTGTGATTCTTGTAAAGTGAGGTAGAGTTTGTTTCCCAGTCCTAAATGGCGTTGAATCACATGCAATTTCTGGTCCTACGAGCAAGAGTTGTTTTCTGGTAAGAAGAGTCACTATTACGCTGCCATTGCCGTACACAGGACAAAATGCACTGGCGTCTGTTCGCAGCAAGAACAGTGTATTGGACTGAAGAGGATCTACAGTTCTTGTCAGGTTCCTAAGAAGACTTGAACTAGATATGGTCCGTGTGTGTAGGAAGCACAGTTCTTTTGTTCTGAGCAAGCTCACTGTTTGGACCCCATAGGAAACACAGTAGAGTAGAAGAGTATTCTTTTCTCAAAAGCAGAGTGCGTTTCATGTATGCGAGCTAGCATTTGTTTCCCAGTCCTAAATGGAGTTGAATCACATGCAGTTTCTGGTCCTACGAGCAAGAGTTGTTTTCTGGTAAGGAAAGTAACTATTGCGCTCCCATTGCCATACACAGTGCAAATAGCCCTCCTGTCTGTTCCCAGCAAGTACAGTGTATTGGACTGCAAAGGAGCTACTGTTCTTCTCAGTTTCCTAAGCAGAGTTGAACTAGATATGGGCCATGAGTGTAGGAAGTACAGTTCTTTTTTTCTGTGCAAGCTCACTGTTCTGGCCCTATAGGAAACACAGAAGAGTAGAAGAGTGCTCTTTTCTCAAAAGCAGAGTGTGTTTCATGTAAGGCGAGCTAGCATTTGTTTCCCAGTCCGAAATGGAGTTGAATCACATGCAGTTTCTGGTCCTACGAGCAAGAGTTGTTTACTGGTAAGGAAAGTCACTATTGAGCTCCCCTTGCCATACACATTGCAAATAGCTCTCGCGTCTGTTCCCAGCAAGTACAGTGTATCAGACTGAAGAGGAGCTACTGTTCTTGTCAGTTTCCTAAGCAGAGTTGAACTATATATGGCCCGTGTGTGTAGGAAGCACAGTTCTTATGTTCTGAGCAAGTTCACTCTTCTGGCCCTATAGGAAACACAGTAGAGTAGAAGAGTGCTCTTTTCTCAGAAGCAGAGTGTGTTTTTGTAATGCGAGCTAGCATTTGTTTCCTAGTCCTAAATGGAGTTGAATCACATGCAGATTCTGGTCCTAGGAACAAGAGTTGTTTTCTGGTAAGGAAAGTCACTATTGCGCTCCCATTGCCCTTCACAAGGCAAATAGCACTCGCGCTTTTCCCACCAAGTACAGTGTATTGGACTGAATAGGAGCTACTCTTCTTGTCAGTTTACTAAGCAGAGTTGAACTAGATATGGTCCGTGTGTGTAGGAAGCACAGTTCTTTTGTTCTGAGCAAGCTCACTGTTTGGACCCCATAGGAAACACAGTAGAGTAGAAGATTGCTCTTTTCTCTAAAGCAGAGTGTGGTTCTTGTAAGGCAAGCTACCATTTGTTTCCCAGTCCTAAATGAGGTGGAATCACATGCAGTTTCTGGTCCTACGAGCAAGAGTTGTTTTCTGGTAAGGAAAGTCACTATTGCGCTCCCATTGCCATACACAGTGCAAATAGCCCTCCCGTCTGTTCCCAGCAACTACAGTGTATTGGACTGAAGAGGAGCTACTGTTCTTCTCAGTATCCTAAGCAGAGTTGAACTAGATATGGCCCGTGTGTGTAGGAAGCACAGTTCTTTTTTTCTGAGCAAGCTCACTGTTCTGGCCCTATTGGAAACACAGTAGAGTAGAAGAGTGCTCTTTTCTCAAAAGCAGAGTGTGTTTCTTGTAAAGCGAGCTAGAATTTGTTTCCCAGTCCTAAATGGAGTTGAATCACATGCAATTTCTGGTCCTACGAGCAAGAGTTGTTTTCTGGTAAGAAGAGTCACTATTACGCTGCCATTGCCGTACACAGGACAAAATGCACTGGCGTCTGTTCGCAGCAAGAACAGTGTATTGGACTGAAGAGGATCTACAGTTCTTGTCAGGTTCCTAAGAAGACTTGAACTAGATATGGTCCGTGTGTGTAGGAAGCACAGTTCTTTTGTTCTGAGCAAGCTCACTGTTTGGACCCCATAGGAAACACAGTAGAGTAGAAGAGTGCTCTTTTCTCTAAAGCATAGTGTGTTTCTTGTAAGGCGAGCTACCGTTTGTTTCCCATTCCTAAATGGAGTGGAATCACATACAGTTTCTGGTCCTACGAGCAAGAGTTGTTTTCTGGTAAGGAAAGTCACTATTGGGCTCCCATTGCCATACACAGTGCAAATAGCCCTCCCATCTGTTCCCAGAAAGTACAGTGTATTGGATAGAAGAGGAGCTACTGTTCTTGTCAGTTTCCTAAGCAGAGTTGAACTAGATATGGCCCGTGTGTGTAGGAAGCACAGTTCTTTTTTTCTGAGCAAGCTCACTGTTCTGGCCCTATAGGAAACACAGTAGAGTAGAAGAGTGCTCTTTTCTCAAAAGCAGAGTGTGTTTCTTGTAAAGCAAACTAGAGTTTGTTTCCCAGTCCTAAACGGAGTTGAATCACATGCAGTTTCTGGTCCTACGAGCAAGAGTTGTTTTCTGGTAAGAAGAGTCACTATTGCGCTGCCATTGCCATACACAGGACAAATAGCACTGGCGTCTGTTCCCAGCAAGTACAGTGTATCGGACTGAAGAGGAGCTACTGTTCTTGTTGGTTTCCTAAGCAGAGTTGAACTAGATATGGCCCGTGTGTGTAGGAAGCACAGTGATTTTGTTTTGTGCAAACTCACTGTTCGGACCCCATAGGAAACACAGTAGAGTAGAAGTGTATTCTTTTCTCAAAAGCAGAGTGCGTTTCATGTATGCGAGCTAGCATTTGTTTCCCAGTCCTAAATGGAGTTGAATCACATGCAGTTTCTGGGCCTACGAGCAAGAGTTGTTTTCTGGTAAGGAAAGTAACTATTGCGCTCCCATTGCCATACACAGTGCAAATAGCCCTCCTGTCTGTTCCCAGCAAGTACAGTGTATTGGACTGCAAAGGAGCTACTGTTCTTCTCAGTTTCCTAAGCAGAGTTGAACTAGATATGGGCCATGTGTGTAGGAAGTACAGTTCTTTTTTTCTGTGCAAGCTCACTGTTCTGGCCCTATAGGAAACACAGAAGAGTAGAAGAGTGCTCTTTTCTCAAAAGCAGAGTGTGTTTCATGTAAGGCGAGCAAGCATTTGTTTCCCAGTCTGAAATGGAGTTGAATCACATGCAGTTTCTGGTCCTACGATCAAGAGTTGTTTACTGGTAAGGAAAGTCACTATTGAGCTCCCCTTGCCATACACATTGCAAATAGCTCTCGCGTCTGTTCCCTGCAAGTACAGTGTATCAGACTGAAGAGGAGCTACTGTTCTTGTCAGTTTCCTAAGCAGAGTTGAACTATATATGGCCCGTGTGTGTAGGAAGCACAGTTCTTATGTTCTGAGCAAGTTCACTCTTCTGGCCCTATAGGAAACACAGTAGAGTAGAAGAGTGCTCTTTTCTCAGAAGCAGAGTGTGTTTTTGTAATGCGAGCTAGCATTTGTTTCCTAGTCCTAAATGGAGTTGAATCACATGCAGATTCTGGTCCTAGGAACAAGAGTTGTTTTCTGGTAAGGAAAGTCACTATTGCGCTGCCATTGCCATACACAGGACAAATAGCACTGGCGTCTCTTCCCAGCAAGTACAGTGTATTGGACTGAATAGGATCTACTGTTCTTGTCAGGTTCCTAAGCAGACTTGAACTAGATATGGCTGTGTGTGTAGGAAGCACAGTTTTTTTGTTTTGAGCAAGCTCACTTTTTGGAACACCTAGGAAACACAGTAGAGTAGAAGAGTGCTCTTTTCTCAAAAGCAGAGTGTGTCTTGGAAGTCGAGCTACCATTTGTTTCCCAGTCCTAAATGGAGTTGAGTCACATGCAGTTTTTTGTCGTACGAGCAAGAGTTGTTTTCTCGTAAGACAAGTCACTATTGTGCTCCAATTGCCATACACAGTGCAAATAGCACTGGAGTCTGTTCCCCGCAAGTACAGTATATTGGACTGAAGAGGAGCTACTGTTCTTGTCCGTTTCCTAAGCAGAGTTGAACTAGATATGGCCGTGTGTGTAGGAAGCACAGTTCTTATGTTCTGAGCAAGCTCACTCTTCTGGCCCCAGAGGAAACACAGTAGAGTAGAAGAGTGCTCTTTTCTCAAAAGCAGAGTGTGTTTCTTGTAAGGCGAGCTACCGTTTGTTTCCCAGTCCTAAATGGAGTTGAGTCACATGCAGTTTTTTGTCCTACGAGCAAGAATTGTTTTCTGGTAAGACGAGTCACTATTGTGCTCCAATTGCCATACACAGTGCAAATAGCACTCGCGTCTGTTCCCCGCAAGTACAGTGTATTGGACTGAAGAAGATCTACTGTTCTTGTCAGTTTCCTAAGAGAGTTGAACTAGATATGGCCCGTGTGTGTAGGAAGCACAGTTCTTTTTTTCTGAGTAAGCTCACTGTTCGGACCCCATAGGAAGCACAGTAGATTAGAAGAGTGCTCTTTTCTCAAAAGCAGAGTGTGTTTCATGTAAGGCGAGCTAGCATTTGTTTCCCAGTCCTAAATGGAGTTGAATCACATGCAGTTTTTGGTCCTACGATCAAGAGTTGTTTTCTGGTAAGGAAAGTCACTATTGCGTTCCCATTGCCATACACAGTGCAAATAGCACTCGCGTCTGTTCCCAGCAAGTACAGTGTATTGGACGGAAGAGGAGCTACTGTTCTTGTCAGGTTCCTAAGCAGAATTGAACTAGATATGGCCGTGTGTGTAGGAAGCACAGTTCTTTTGTTCTGAGCAAGCTCACTGTTCTGGCCATACAGGAAACACAGTAGAGTAGAAGAGTGCTCTTTTCTCAAAGGCAGAAAGTGTTTCTTGTAAGGCAAGCTAGCGTTTGTTTCCAAGTCCTAAATGGAGTTGAGTCACATGCAGTTTTTTGTCCTACGAGCAAGAGTTGTTTTCTGGTAAGACGAGTCACTATTGTGCTCCCATTGCCATACACAGTGCAAATAGCACTCGCGTCTGTTCCCCGCAAGTACAGTGTATTGGACGGAAGAGGAGCTACTGTTCTTGTCAGTTTCCTAAGCAGAGTTGAAATAGATATGACCCGTGTGTGTAGGAAGCACAGTTCTTTTGTTCTGAGCAAGCTCACTGTTTGGACCCCATAGGAAACACAGTAGAGTAGGAGAGTGCTCTTTTCTCTAAAGCAGAGTGTGTTTCTTGAAAGGCGAGCTACCGTTTGATTCCCAGTCCTAAATGGAGTGGAGTCACATGCAGTTTCTGGTCCTACGAGCAAGAGTTGTTTTCTGGTAAGGAAAGTCACTATTGCGCTCCCATTGCCATACACAGTGCAAATAGCCTTCCCGTCTGTTCCCAGCAAGTACAGTGTATTGGATTGAAAAGGAGCTACTGTTCTTCTCAGTTTCCTAGGCAGAGTTGAACTAGATATGGCCCGTGTGTGTAGGAAGTACAGTTCTTTTTTTCTGAGCAAGCTCACTGTTCTGGCCATATAAGAAACACAGTAGAGTAGAAGAGTGCTCTTTTCTGAAAAGCAGAGTGTGATTCTTGTAAAGCGAGCTAGCATTTGTTTCCCAGTCCTAAATGGAGTTGAATCACATGCAGTTTCTGGTCCTACGAGCAAGAGTTGTTTTCTGGTAAGGAGAGTAACTATTGCGCTCCCATTGCCATACACAGTGCAAATAGCCCTCCTGTCTGTTCCCAGCAAGTACAGTGTATTGGACTGCAAAGGAGCTACTGTTCTTCTCAGTTTTCTAAGCAGAGTTGAACTAGATATGGGCCGTGTGTGTAATAAGTACAGTTCTTTTTTTCTGAACAAGCTCACTGTTCTGGCCCTATAGGAAACACAGAAGGGTAGAAGAGTGCTCTTTTCTCAAAAGCAGATTGTGTTTCTTGTAAGGCGAGCTAGCATTTGTTTCCCAGTCCTAAATGGAGTTGAATCACATGCAGTTTCTGGTCCTACGAGCAAGAGTTGTTTACTGGTAAGGAAAGTCACTATTGAGCTCCCCTTGCCATACACAGTGCAAATACCTCTCGCGTCTGTTCCCAGCAAGTACAGTGTATCAGACTGAAGACGAGCTACTGTTCTTGTCAGTTTCCTAAGCAGAGTTGAACTAGATATGACCCGTGTGTGTAGGAAGCACAGTTCTTATGTTCTGAGCAAGTTCACTCTTCTGGCCCTATAGGAAACACAGAAGAGTAGAAGAGTGCTCTTTTCTCAAAAGCAGAGTGTGTTTTTGTAAGGCGAGCTAGCATTTCTTTCCTAGTCCTAAATGGAGTTGAATCACATGCAGTTTCTGGTCCTAGGAACAAGAGTTGTTTTCTGATAAGGAAAGTCACTATTGCGCTCCCATTGCCATACACAGTGCAAATAGCCTTCCCGTCTGTTCCCAGCAAGTACAGTGTATTGGATTGAAAAGGAGCTACTGTTCTTCTCAGTTTCCTAAGCAGAGTTGAACTAGATATGGCCCGTGTGTGTAGGAAGTACAGTTCTTTTTTTCTGAGCAAGCTCACTGTTCTGGCCATATAGGAAACACAGTAGAGTAGAAGAGTGCTCTTTTCTCAAAAGCAGAGTGTGATTCTTGTAAAGTGAGGTAGAGTTTGTTTCCCAGTCCTAAATGGCGTTGAATCACATGCAATTTCTGGTCCTACGAGCAAGAGTTGTTTTCTGGTAAGAAGAGTCACTATTACGCTGCCATTGCCGTACACAGGACAAAATGCACTGGCGTCTGTTCGCAGCAAGAACAGTGTATTGGACTGAAGAGGATCTACAGTTCTTGTCAGGTTCCTAAGAAGACTTGAACTAGATATGGTCCGTGTGTGTAGGAAGCACAGTTCTTTTGTTCTGAGCAAGCTCACTGTTTGGACCCCATAGGAAACACAGTAGAGTAGAAGAGTATTCTTTTCTCAAAAGCAGAGTGCGTTTCATGTATGCGAGCTAGCATTTGTTTCCCAGTCCTAAATGGAGTTGAATCACATGCAGTTTCTGGTCCTACGAGCAAGAGTTGTTTTCTGGTAAGGAAAGTAACTATTGCGCTCCCATTGCCATACACAGTGCAAATAGCCCTCCTGTCTGTTCCCAGCAAGTACAGTGTATTGGACTGCAAAGGAGCTACTGTTCTTCTCAGTTTCCTAAGCAGAGTTGAACTAGATATGGGCCATGAGTGTAGGAAGTACAGTTCTTTTTTTCTGTGCAAGCTCACTGTTCTGGCCCTATAGGAAACACAGAAGAGTAGAAGAGTGCTCTTTTCTCAAAAGCAGAGTGTGTTTCATGTAAGGCGAGCTAGCATTTGTTTCCCAGTCCGAAATGGAGTTGAATCACATGCAGTTTCTGGTCCTACGAGCAAGAGTTGTTTACTGGTAAGGAAAGTCACTATTGAGCTCCCCTTGCCATACACATTGCAAATAGGTCTCGCGTCTGTTCCCAGCAAGTACAGTGTATCAGACTGAAGAGGAGCTACTGTTCTTGTCAGTTTCCTAAGCAGAGTTGAACTATATATGGCCCGTGTGTGTAGGAAGCACAGTTCTTATGTTCTGAGCAAGTTCACTCTTCTGGCCCTATAGGAAACACAGTAGAGTAGAAGAGTGCTCTTTTCTCAGAAGCAGAGTGTGTTTTTGTAATGCGAGCTAGCATTTGTTTCCTAGTCCTAAATGGAGTTGAATCACATGCAGATTCTGGTCCTAGGAACAAGAGTTGTTTTCTGGTAAGGAAAGTCACTATTGCGCTCCCATTGCCCTTCACAAGGCAAATAGCACTCGCGCTTTTCCCACCAAGTACAGTGTATTGGACTGAATAGGAGCTACTCTTCTTGTCAGTTTACTAAGCAGAGTTGAACTAGATATGGTCCGTGTGTGTAGGAAGCACAGTTCTTTTGTTCTGAGCAAGCTCACTGTTTGGACCCCATAGGAAACACAGTAGAGTAGAAGATTGCTCTTTTCTCTAAAGCAGAGTGTGTTTCTTGTAAGGCAAGCTACCATTTGTTTCCCAGTCCTAAATGAGGTGGAATCACATGCAGTTTCTGGTCCTACGAGCAAGAGTTGTTTTCTGGTAAGGAAAGTCACTATTGCGCTCCCATTGCCATACACAGTGCAAATAGCCCTCCCGTCTGTTCCCAGCAACTACAGTGTATTGGACTGAAGAGGAGCTACTGTTCTTTTCAGTATCCTAAGCAGAGTTGAACTAGATATGGCCCGTGTGTGTAGGAAGCACAGTTCTTTTTTTCTGAGCAAGCTCACTGTTCTGGCCCTATTGGAAACACAGTAGAGTAGAAGAGTGCTCTTTTCTCAAAAGCAGAGTGTGTTTCTTGTAAAGCGAGCTAGAATTTGTTTCCCAGTCCTAAATGGAGTTGAATCACATGCAATTTCTGGTCCTACGAGCAAGAGTTGTTTTCTGGTAAGAAGAGTCACTATTACGCTGCCATTGCCATACACAGGACAAAATGCACTGGCGTCTGTTCGCAGCAAGAACAGTGTATTGGACTGAAGAGGATCTACAGTTCTTGTCAGGTTCCTAAGAAGACTTGAACTAGATATGGTCCGTGTGTGTAGGAAGCACAGTTCTTTTGTTCTGAGCAAGCTCACTGTTTGGACCCCATAGGAAACACAGTAGAGTAGAAGAGTGCTCTTTTCTCTAAAGCATAGTGTGTTTCTTGTAAGGCGAGCTACCGTTTGTTTCCCATTCCTAAATGGAGTGGAATCACATACAGTTTCTGGTCCTACGAGCAAGAGTTGTTTTCTGGTAAGGAAAGTCACTATTGGGCTCCCATTGCCATACACAGTGCAAATAGCCCTCCCATCTGTTCCCAGAAAGTACAGTGTATTGGATAGAAGAGGAGCTACTGTTCTTGTCAGTTTCCTAAGCAGAGTTGAACTAGATATGGCCCGTGTGTGTAGGAAGCACAGTTCTTTTTTTCTGAGCAAGCTCACTGTTCTGGCCCTATAGGAAACACAGTAGAGTAGAAGAGTGCTCTTTTCTCAAAAGCAGAGTGTGTTTCTTGTAAAGCAAACTAGAGTTTGTTTCCCAGTCCTAAACGGAGTTGAATCACATGCAGTTTCTGGTCCTACGAGCAAGAGTTGTTTTCTGGTAAGAAGAGTCACTATTGCGCTGCCATTGCCATACACAGGACAAATAGCACTGGCGTCTGTTCCCAGCAAGTACAGTGTATCGGACTGAAGAGGAGCTACTGTTCTTGTTGGTTTCCTAAGCAGAGTTGAACTAGATATGGCCCGTGTGTGTAGGAAGCACAGTTATTTTGTTTTGTGCAAACTCACTGTTCGGACCCCATAGGAAACACAGTAGAGTAGAAGTGTATTCTTTTCTCAAAAGCAGAGTGCGTTTCATGTATGCGAGCTAGCATTTGTTTCCCAGTCCTAAATGGAGTTGAATCACATGCAGTTTCTGGGCCTACGAGCAAGAGTTGTTTTCTGGTAAGGAAAGTAACTATTGCGCTCCCATTGCCATACACAGTGCAAATAGCCCTCCTGTCTGTTCCCAGCAAGTACAGTGTATTGGACTGCAAAGGAGCTACTGTTCTTCTCAGTTTCCTAAGCAGAGTTGAACTAGATATGGGCCATGTGTGTAGGAAGTACAGTTCTTTTTTTCTGTGCAAGCTCACTGTTCTGGCCCTATAGGAAACACAGAAGAGTAGAAGAGTGCTCTTTTCTCAAAAGCAGAGTGTGTTTCATGTAAGGCGAGCAAGCATTTGTTTCCCAGTCTGAAATGGAGTTGAATCACATGCAGTTTCTGGTCCTACGATCAAGAGTTGTTTACTGGTAAGGAAAGTCACTATTGAGCTCCCCTTGCCATACACATTGCAAATAGCTCTCGCGTCTGTTCCCTGCAAGTACAGTGTATCAGACTGAAGAGGAGCTACTGTTCTTGTCAGTTTCCTAAGCAGAGTTGAACTATATATGGCCCGTGTGTGTAGGAAGCACAGTTCTTATGTTCTGAGCAAGTTCACTCTTCTGGCCCTATAGGAAACACAGTAGAGTAGAAGAGTGCTCTTTTCTCAGAAGCAGAGTGTGTTTTTGTAATGCGAGCTAGCATTTGTTTCCTAGTCCTAAATGGAGTTGAATCACATGCAGATTCTGGTCCTAGGAACAAGAGTTGTTTTCTGGTAAGGAAAGTCACTATTGCGCTGCCATTGCCATACACAGGACAAATAGCACTGGCGTCTCTTCCCAGCAAGTACAGTGTATTGGACTGAATAGGATCTACTGTTCTTGTCAGGTTCCTAAGCAGACTTGAACTAGATATGGCTGTGTGTGTAGGAAGCACAGTTTTTTTGTTTTGAGCAAGCTCACTTTTTGGAACACCTAGGAAACACAGTAGAGTAGAAGAGTGCTCTTTTCTCAAAAGCAGAGTGTGTCTTGGAAGTCGAGCTACCATTTGTTTCCCAGTCCTAAATGGAGTTGAGTCACATGCAGTTTTTTGTCGTACGAGCAAGAGTTGTTTTCTCGTAAGACAAGTCACTATTGTGCTCCAATTGCCATACACAGTGCAAATAGCACTGGAGTCTGTTCCCCGCAAGTACAGTATATTGGACTGAAGAGGAGCTACTGTTCTTGTCCGTTTCCTAAGCAGAGTTGAACTAGATATGGCCGTGTGTGTAGGAAGCACAGTTCTTATGTTCTGAGCAAGCTCACTCTTCTGGCCCCAGAGGAAACACAGTAGAGTAGAAGAGTGCTCTTTTCTCTAAAGCAGAGTGTGTTTCTTGTAAGGCGAGCTAGCGTATGTTTCCCAGTCCTAAATGGAGTTGAGTCACTTGCAGTTTTTTTGTCCTACGAGCAAGAGTTGCTTTCTGGTAAGACGAGTCACTATTGTGCTAAAATTGCCATACACAGTGCAAATAGCACTCGCGTCTGTTCCCCGCAAGTAAAGTGTATTGGACTGAAGAGGAGCTACTGTTCTTGTCAGTTTCATAAGCAGAGTTGAACTAGATATGGCCCGTGAATGTAGGAAGCACAGTTCTTTTGTTCTGAGCAAGCTCACTGTTCGGACCCCATAGGAAACACAGTAGAGTAGAAGAGTGCTCTTTTCTCAAAAGCAGAGTGTGTTTCATGTAAGGCGAGCTAGCATTTGTTTCCCAGTCCTAAATGGAGTTGAATCACATGCAGTTTCTGGTCCTACGAGCAAGAGTTGTTTTCTGGTAAGGAAAGTCACTATTGTGCTTCTATTGCCATCCACAGTACAAATAGCACTCGCGTCTTTTCCCAGCAAGTACAGTGTATTGGACTGAAGAGGAGCTACTGTTCTTGTCAGTTTCCTAAGCAGAGTTCAACTAGATATGGCCCGTGTGTAGGAAGCACAGTTCTTACGTTCTGAGCAAGTTCACTGTTCTGGCCCTATAGGAAACACAGTAGAGTAGAAGAGTGCTCTTTTCTCTAAAGCCGAGTGTGTTTCTTGTAAGGCGAGCTAGCGTTTGTTTCCCAATCCTAAATGGAGTTGAATCACATGCAGTTTCTGGTCCTACGAGCAAGAGTTGTTTTCTGGTAGGACGAGTCACTATTGTGCTCCCATTGACATACACAGTGCAAATAGCACTCGCGTCTGTTTCCAGCAAGTACAGTGTATCGGACTAAAGAGGAGCTACTGTTCTTGTCAGTTAACTATGCAAAGTTGAACTAGATATGGCCGTGTGTGTAGGAAGCACAGTTCTTATGTTCTGAGCAAGCTCACTGTTCTGGCCACAGAGGAAACACAGTAGAGTAGAAGAGTGCTCTTTTCTCTAAAGCAGAGTGTGTTTCTTGTAAGGCGAGCTAGCGTTTGTTTCCCAGTCCTAAATGGAGTTGAGTCACTTGCAGTTTTTTGTCCTACGAGCAAGAGTTGCTTTCTGGTAAGACGAGTCACTATTGTGCTAAAATTGCCATACCAAGTGCAAATAGCACTCGCGTCTGTTTCCCGCAAGTAAAGTGTATTGGACTGAAGAGGAGCTACTGTTCTTGTCAGTTTCATAAGCAGAGCTGAACTAGATATGGCCCGTGAATGTAGGAAGCACAGTTCTTTTGTATTGAGCAAGCTCACTGTTCGGACCCCATAGGAAACACAGTAGAGAAGAAGAGTGCTCTTTTCTCAAAAGCAGAGTGTGTTTCATGTAAGGCGAGCTAGCATTTGTTTCCCAGTCCTAAATGGATTTGAATCACATGCAGTTTCTGGTCCTAAGAGCAAGAGTTGTTTTCTGGTAAGGAAAGTCACTATTGTGCTTCTATTGCCATCCACAGTACAAATAGCACTCGCGTTTTTTCCCAGCAAGTACAGTGTATTGGACTGAAGAGGAGCTACTGTTCTTGTCAGTTTCCTAAGCAGAGTTCAACTAGATATGGACCGTGTGTAGGAAGCACAGTTCCTACGTTCTGAGCAAGCTCACTGTTCTGGCCCTATAGGAAACACAGTAGAGTAGAAGAGTGCTCTTTTCTCTAAAGCCGAGTGTGTTTCTTGTAAGGCGAGCTAGTGTTTGTTTCCCAATCCTAAATGGAGTTGAATCACATGCAGTTTCTGGTCCTACGAGCAAGAGTTGTTTTCTGGTAAGGAAAGTCACTATTGCGCTCCCATTGCCATACACAGTGCAAATAGCACACCCGTCTGTTCCCAGCAATTACAGTGTATCGGACTGAAAAGGAGCTACTGTTTTTGTCAATTTCCTAAGCAGAATTGAACTAGATGTGGTCCGTGTGTAGGAAGCACAGTTTTCTGTTCTGAGCAAGCTCACTGTTTGGACCCCATAGGAAACACAGTAGAGTAGAAGAGTGCTCTTTTCTCAAAAGCAGAGTGTGTTTCTGGTAAGGTGAGCTAGCGTTTGTTTCCCAGTCCTAAATGGAGTTGAATTACATGCAGTTTCTGGTCCTATGAGCAAGAGTTTTTTCTGGTAAGAAGAGTCACTCTTGCGCTCCTATTGCCATACACAGTGCAAATAGCACTGGCGACTGTTCCCAGCCTGTACAGTGTATTGGACTGAAGAGAAGCTACTGTCCTTGTCAGTTTCCTAAGCAGAGTTGAACTAGATATGGCCCGTGTGTGTAGGAAGCACAGTTTTCTGTTCTTAGCAAGCTCACTGTTTGGTACCCATAGGAAACACAGTAGAGTAGAAGAGTGCTCTTTTCTCAAAAGCAGAGTGTGTTTCTTGTAAGGCGAGCTAGCGTTTGTTTTCTAGTCCTAAATGGAGTTGAATCACATGTAGTTTCTGGTCCTACGAGCAAGAGTTGTTTTCTGGTAAGAAGAGTCACTATTGCGCTGCCATTGCCATACACAAGAAAAATAGCACTGGCGTCTGTTCCCAGCAAGTACAGTGTATTGGACTGAAGAGGAGCTACTGTTCTTGCCAGTTTCCTAAGCAGAGTTGAACTAGATATGGCCCGTGTGTGTAGGAAGCACAGTTCTTTTGTTCTGAGCAAGCTCACTGTTCAGACCCCATAGGAAACACAATACAGTAGAAGAGTGCTCTTTTCTCTAAAGCAGATTGTGTTTCTTGTAAGGCGAGCTAGCGTTTGTTTTCTAGTCCTAAATGGAGTTGAATCACATGCAGTTTCTGGTCTACGAGCAAGAGTTGTTTTCTGGTAAGAAGAGTCACTATTGCGCTGCCATTGCCATACACAAGACAAATAGCACTGGCGTCTGTTCCCAGCAAGTACAGTGTATTGGACTGAAGAGGAGCTACTGTTCTTGTCAGTTTCCTAAGCAGAGTTGAACTAGATATGGCCCGTGTGTGTAGGAAGCACAGTTCTTTTGTTCTGAGCAAGCTCACTGTTCGGACCACATAGGAAACACAGTAGAGTAGAAGAGTGCTCTTTTCTCAAAAGCAGAGTGTGTTTCATGTAAGGCGAGCTAGCGTTTCTTTCCCAGTCCTAAATGGAGTTGAATCACATGCAGTTTCTGGTCCTACGAGCAAGAGTTGTTTTATGGTAAGAATAGTCACTATTGCGCTGCCATTGCCATACACAGGACAAATAGCACTGGCGTCTCTTCCCAGCAAGTACAGTGTATTGGACTGAAGAGGATCTACTGTTCTTGTTAGGTTCCTAATCAGAATTGAACTAGATATGGCCGTGTGTGTAGGAAGCACAGTTCCTTTGTACTGAGCAAGCTCACTGTTTTGACCACAGCGGAAACACAGTAGAGTAAAATAGTGCTCTTTTCTCAAAAGCAGAGGGTGTTTCTTGTAAGGCGAGCTAGCGTTTGTTTCCCAGTCCTAAATGGAGTTGAATCACATGCAGTTTCTGGTCCTACGAGCAAGAGTTGTTTTATGGTAAGAATAGTCACTATTGCGCTACCATTGCCATACACAGGACAAATAGCACTGGCGTCTGTTCCCAGCAAGTACAGTGTATTGGACTGAAGAGGATCTACTGTTCTTGTCAGGTTCCTAATCAGAATTGAACTAGATATGGCCGTGTGTGTAGGAAGCACAGTTCCTTTGTACTGAGCAAGATCACTGTTTTGACCACAGCGGAAACACAGTAGAGTAGAATAGTGCTCTTTTCTCAAAAGCAGAGGGTGTTTCTTGTAAGGCGAGCTAGCGTTTGTTTCCCAGTCCTAAGTGGAGTTGAATCCCATGCAGTTTCTGGTCCTATGAGCAAGAGTTGTGTTCTGGTAAGAAGAGTCACTATTGTGCTGCCATTGCCATACACAGGACAAATAGCACTGTTGTCTGTTCCCAGCAAGTACACTGTATTGGACTGAAGAGGATCTACTGTTCATGTCAGGTTCTTAAGCAGAATTGAACTAGATATGGCCGTGTGTGGAGGAAGCACAGTTTTTTTGTTCTGAGCAAGCTCACTGTTCGGACCACATAGGAAACACAGTAGAGTAGAAGAGTGCTCTTTTCTCAAAAGCAGAGTGTGTTTCTTGTAAGGCGAGCTAGCGTTTCTTTCCCAGTCCTAAATGGAGTTGAGACACATGCAGTTTTTGGTCCTACGAGCAAGAGTTTTTTTCTGGTAAGAAGAGTCACTATTGCACTCCCATTGCCATACACAGTGCAAATAGCACTTGCATCTGTTCCCAGCAAGTACAGTGTATTGGACTGAAGAGGATCTACTGTTCATGTCAGTTTCCTAAACAGAGTTGAACTAGATATGGCCCGTGTGTGTAGGAAGCACAGTTCTTTTGTTCTGAGCAAGCTCACTTTTTGGACCCCATAGGAAACACAGTAGAGTAGAAGAGTGCTCTTTTCTCAAAAGCAGTTTGTGTTTCATGTAAGGCGAGCTAGCATTTGTTTCCCAGTCCTAAATGGAGTTGAATCACATGCAATTTCTGGTCCTATGAGCAAGAGTTGTTTTCTGGTAAGGAAAGTCACTATTGCGCTCTCATTGACATACACAGTGCAAATACACTCGCGTGTGTTCCCAGCTATTACAGTGTATCGGACTGAAGAGGAGCTACTGTTCTTGTTAGTTTCCTAAGCAGAGTTGAACTAGATATGGCCCGTGTGTGTAGGAAGCACAGTTCTTTTGTTCTCAGCAAGCTCACTGTTCTGGCCCTATAGGAAACACTTTGGAGTAGAAGAGTGCTCTTTTCTCAAAAGCAGAGTGTGGTTCTTGTAAGGCGAGCTAGCGTTTGTTTCCCAGTCCTAAAGGGAGTTGAATCCCATGCAGTTTCTGGTCCTACGAGCAAGAGATCTTTTCTCGTAAGAAGAGTCACTATTGTGCTGCCATTGCCGTACACAGGACAAATAGCACTGTTGTCTGCTCCCAGCAAGTACAGTGTATTGGACTGAAGAGGATCTACTGTTCATGTCAGGTTCCTAAGCAGAATTGAACTAGATATGGCCGTTTGTGGAGGAAGCACAGTTTTTTTGTTCTGAGCAAGTTCACTGTTCGGACCATATAGGAAACACAGTAGAGTAGAAGAGTGCTCTTTTCTCAAAAGCAGAGTGTGTTTTTGGAAGGCGAGCTAGCGTTTGTTTCCCAGTCCTAAATGGAGTTAAATCACATGTAGTTACTGGTCCTATGAGCAAGAGTTGTTTTCTGGTAAGGAAGTCACTATTGTGCTCCCATTGCCATACACAGTGCAAATAGCACTCGCGTCTGTTCCCAGCAAGTACAGTGTATTGGACTGAAGAGCAGCTTCTGTTCTTGTCAGTTTCCAAAGCAGAGTTGAACTAGATATGGTCGATGTGTGTAGGAAGCGCAGTTCTTTTGTTCTGAGCAAGCTCACTGTTTGGACCCCATAGGAAACACAGTAGAGTAGAAGAGTGCTCTTTTCTCAAAAGCAGAGCATGTTTCTTGTAAGGCGAGCTAGCGTTTGTTTCCCAGTCCTAAATGGAGTTGAATCACATGCAGTTTCTGGTCCTACGAGCAAGAGTTGTTTTCTGGTAAGGAAAGTCACTATTGTGTTCCCACTGCCATACACAGTGCAAATAGCACTGGCGTCTGTTCCCAGCAAGTACAGTGTATCGGACTGAAGAGGAGCTACTGTTCTTGTCAGTTTCCTAAGCAGAGTTGAACGAGATATGGCCCGTGTGTGTAGGAAGCACAGTTCTTTTGTTCTGAGCAAGCTCACTGTTCTGGCCCTATAGGAAACACAGTAGAGTAGAAGAGTGCTCTTTTCTCTAAAGCAGAGTGTGTTTCTTGTAAGGCGAGCTAGCGTTTGTTTCCCAGTCATAAATGGAGTTGAGTCAAAGGCAGTTTTTGTTCCTACAAGCAAGAGTTGTTTTCTGGTAAGAAGAGTCACTATTGAGCTCCAAATTCCATACACAGTACAAATAGCACTCGTGTCTGTTCCCAGCAAGTACAGTGTATTGGACTGAATAGGAGCTACTGTTCTTGTCAGTTTCCTAAGCAGAGTTGAACTAGATATGGTCCATGTGTGTAGGAAGCACAGTTCTTTTGTTCTGAGCAAGCTCACTGTTTGGACCCCATAGGAAACACAGTAGAGTAGAAGAGTGCTCTGTTGCTGTAGAATTTCTCTCCAGCTCCCACCACCATGTCCCGCCAGTCTCAGAGCCCACTTATAAAATAAACACACAGACTCTTACATTATTTAAACTGCTTGGGCATTAGCTCAGGCCTGTTATTGTCTAGCTCTTTCTCTTATATTTAGCCCATTTCTATTAATCTTTACTTTGCCACATGGCTCATGGCTTACTGGTACCTTACATCTTCCTTGTCCTGATGGCGGCTGGCAGTGTCTCTCTCTCAGCCTTCCACTTCCCCGCTTTATTCTCCTCCTTGCCCAGCCTACACTTCCTGCCTAGCCAACGGCCAATCAGTGTTTTATTGATTAATTAGCAACACATTTGCCATACATCCCACAGCACTTCCCCCCTTTTTTTTTAAAAGGAAGGTTTTAACCTTAACAAAGTAAAATTACATATAATTTGGCAATTTGGGCGTCGCTTCTCTTACTACTTCCTGCTGGAAGGGGGCGCTGTATCTTGTAGGGAAACAAAAAAAAATTTAGAATTATGGAATAGTCCATGTGGCTGTATCGTCTGAGCCAGATGCCTTTAAACCCTTCTGGATGTTGGATCATCTGGGCCATGGTGTCATAGGAGACCTTCAGGGGGTCTTGGCTGGTCAAACCTGATGTATCTTAATCTTGAACAAATCCATAGCCTCTGGCTTTCTGTGGAAACAAAAGAGACTCTTTTCCAAAGCAACATATCCTTACATCCAAATTTTGAAGTCAAGGTATCTTTAAAATATACATTTTGGCATAACTCTACAGCTTTTACAATCAAATGTTTTTCTGCAGTTAAAAGTCCCAACGACAACACAATCCAGATTCTCTGTGTAATATCCATTTTTACGTGGCTTATTTTTTATACTACCTTTACTGTCTCTTTAATGACTTTATTTTTTAAAACTATGTATTTGTTTCTATAACTCTATATATCACCTTTTTTGTCTCTTTCAAGCCTACGTATCTTTTACACACATTGTAAACTATTACATCTGAATCTGTCTTATTGTGAATCTATTGCTTTAAACTGCAGCAGCTGTGGCTGCTGGCTCCGCCCACCTCAGATTCCCAACATGGCTACGTTTTCCGCCAGCTCTGGGAGCCATCAACTCTCAGAAATAGTGGGTCTCTGCTTCTATCAAAGCAGCGTGTAGCCCAGAAATCTCTTTTTTTTTGTTTAGTTTTGTTTTGTACTAGCAAAGGCTAAATCCACCACACAGCTTAATGTGCCACTTGCAGAGGCCTCATTCCCGCCATACTGCAGGTCAAGCATGCACGCCAGGGACCCGCCATAGTAGCTCAAACACGCAGGCGGCCACTAGCTTGAAAGAGACAACTAGGAGCTGTTTTTAGCTCCGTTTTAGAATCTTTTTTTCTCAGTTTTTAGGTGGAAACTCTTGCCAACACATTGGACGCCATTTGTTGCTGGAGAATTTCTCTCCAGCTCCCACCACCAAGTCCCGCCAGTCTCAGAGCCCACTTATAAAATAAACACAAAGACTCTTACATTATTTAAACTGCTTGGCCATTAGCTCAGGCCTGTTATTGTCTAGCTCTTACTCTTATATTTAGCAGATTTCTATTAATTTTTACTTTGCCACATGGCTCATGGCTTACTGGTACCTTACATCTTCCTTGTCCTGATGGCGGCTGGCAGTGTCTCTCTCTCAGCCTTCCACTTCCCTGCTTTATTCTCCTCCTTGCCCCGCCTACACTTCCTGCCTAGCCAATGGCCAATCAGTGTTTTATTGATTAATTAGCAACACATTTGCCATACATCCCACAGCAGTGCTCTTTTCTCAAAAGCAGAGTGTATTTCTTGTAAGGCGAGCTAGCGTTTGTTTCCTAGTCCTAAATGGAGTTGAATCACATGCAGTTTCTGGTCCTACGAGCAAGAGTTGTTTTCTGGTAAGGAAAGTCACTATTGTGCTCCCATTGCCATACACATTACAAATAGCACTCGCGTCTGTTCCCAGGAAGTACAGTGTATTGGACTGAATAGGAGCTACTGTACTGTCAGTTCCCTAAGCAGAGTTGAACTAGATATGGTCCGTGTGTAGGAAGCACAGTTCTTTTGTTCTGAGCAAGCTCACTGTTTGGACCCATAGGAAACACAGTGGAGTAGAACAGTGCTCTTTTCTCAAAAGCAGAGTGTGTTTCATGTAAGGCGAGCTAGCATTTGTTTCCCAATCCTAAATGGAGTTGAATCACATGCAGTTTCTGGTCCTAGGAGCAAGAGTTGTTTTCTGGTAAGGAAAGTCACTATTGCGCTCCCATTGCCATACATAGTGCAAATAGCACTCGGTCCATTCCCAGAAAGTACAGTGTATCGGACTGAAGAGGAGCTACTGTTCTTTTCAGTTTAAGCAGAGTTGAACTAGATATGGCCCGTGTGAAGGAAGCACAGTTCTTTTGTTCTGATCAAGCTCACTGTTCTGGCCCTATAAAAAACACAGAAGAGTAGAAGAGTGCTCTTTTCTCAAAAGCAGAGTGTTTTTCTTGTAAGGCGAGCTAGCGTTTGTTTCCCAGTCTTAAATGGAGTTGAATCACATGCAGTTTCTGGTCCTAGGAGCAAGAGTTGTTTTCTGGTAAGAAGAGTCACTATTGTGCTCCTATTGTCATACACAGGGCAAATAGTACTGGCGTCTGTTCCCAGCATGTACAGTGTATTGGACTGAAGAGGATCTACTGTTCTTGTCAGTTTCCTAAGCAGAATTGAATAGATATGGCCCATGTGTGCAGGAAGCACAGTTCTTTTGTTCTGAGGAAACTCACTGTTCTGGCCCTATAGGAAACACAGTATATAAGAAGAATGCTCTTTTCTCAAAAGCAGAGTGTTTTTCTTGTAAGGCGAGCTAGCGTTTCTTTCCCAGTCCTAAATGGAGTTGAGACACATGCAGTTTCTGGTCCTACGAGCAAGAGTTTTTTTCTGGTAAGAAGAGTCACTATTGCACTCCCATTGCCATACACAGTGCAAATAGCACTTGCATCTGTTCCCAGCAAGTACAGTGTATTGGACTGAAGAGGATCTACTGTTCATGTCAGTTTCCTAAGCAGAGTTGAACTAGATATGGCCCGTGTGTGTAGGAAGCATAGTTCTTTTGTTCTGAGCAAGCTCACTTTTCGGACCCCATAGGAAACACACTAGAGTAGAAGAGTGATCTTTTTTCAAAAGCAGTGTTTGTTTGAAGTAAGGCGAGCTAGCATTTGTTTCCCAGTCCTAAATGGAGTTGAATCACATGCAGTTTCTGGTCCTATGAGCAAGAGTTTTTTTCTGGTAAGGAAAGTCACTATTGCGCTCTCATTGACATACAAAGTGCAAATAGCACTCGCGTGTGTTCCCAGCTATTACAGTGTATTGGACTGAATAGGAGCTACTGTTCTAGTCAGTTTCCTAAGCAGAGTTGAACTAGATATGGTCCATGTGTGTAGGAAGCACAGTTCTTTTGTTTTGAGCAAGCTCACTCTTTGGACCACATAGGAAACACAGTAGAGTACAAGAGTGCTCTTTTCTCTAAAGCAGAGTGTTTTACTTGTAAGGTGAGCTCGCGTTTGTTTCCCAGTCCTAAATGGAGTTGAATCACATGCAGTTTCTGGTCCTACGAGCAAGAGTTGTTTTCTGGCAAGAAGAGTCACTATTGCGCTCCAATTGTCATACACAGGGCAAATAGCACTGGCGTCGGTTCCCAGCATGTACAGTGTATTGGACTGAAGAGGATCTACTGTTCTTGTCAGGTTCCTAAGCAGAGTTGAACTAGATATGGCCGTGTGTGCAGGAAGCACAGTTCTTTTG